>NC_067398.1:304559337-304864837 GCF_016432865.1 Antechinus flavipes | reverse complement strand
ATTGGTTAATGCTGTGATAGTGACTTTACAGATCAAGAGCCTAGCCATGGAAATGTATCATACCAACAATATACACAGAATTATAAGCCATCTCTAACACACTTTATTTCTGTCTCCTTAATATTTGTCTTTTTTTATGGCTAACACTATAGATCACTTTTTTACTTCTTATTCCCCCATTATCTATCTTCTAGGTATCTCAGATATCATCCTCAACTTCTCAGTCTCTCATCTCTCATAATCAATCTGCCATGAAGTTTTTGTATTTTATAGCCCTGATTTTTGCCCCTTATTTTGTCCGAGGAGACAAAAGTCAGAGTCTGTCATCTCCCTGATATAGCTCTATATCACCTCAAACCTAGATTATTTCAACATACTTCTGGTCTGTTTCTAGTTTCAAGCTCTCCCCACTTCAATTCATCCTCTATCCATGTCAAGTAATTTTCCTTAAAGAACAGTTCTGACCAAGTTATCTATGTTGTCCTCTATTCAATAAATTCTAGTGACTATATTACCTTTAAGATAAAATAAAAATCCCCTGGCTTTTAAGGTCCTTTGAACTATGTCCCATTTCTACATTTCCCAGATTATTATATCCTAATACACTTCACAATCTAGTGATGATGGTCTCCTTGCTGTTTCCCACACAGGTTACTCATTTCCCAACCATGTGCATTTTTACTTATTTAGCTCCATGACTATAATTTTCTCCCAGTTCATCCTCTATCTCCTGGATTCCCTGACTTTCACATTGCATCCTCCCCAAGAAGGTTTTTCATGTTTCCCCTTGTTGCTACAGCATTTCCTTTAAGATTGTCTAAATTTATTTTTTCAGTATTTTGTTTGTACATGGTTGTTTATCTGTTATTTCTGCTGTCAGTTTGTTATTTCTGCTGTCTTCTGTTAGCTTCATGAGTGGAAGAAGTTTGTTTATTTCTTTTGCCTTTGCATACACCACACTTAGCAAGGTACCTAGTATAGGACAGATAGTTAATAAATACTTTTTGGTTCAACTAGACTTGATAGAGCATGAGGTCAAGGATGGATCCCTGTAGCAGTCCATTAGAGACTCTCTCCCATTACAGTTCAAGATGACATAGACCTGTTAAAGTCTAAAGTTCAGTCATTTAACCATTCAGATGAATCATATAATTTGGTTTAAAAAGCTATAATATTGGCCACCATCTGTTAAAAATAAATAAATAACTAAATAAATAAATTTATTTTTAGTCTACCATGAAGGTATTTAAATCTACTAAACTCAGTATCTTCACATATTATTTCCTTTCCCCCTATAATTTCAAAGAGAAGATAAATCTTTCTCTCTCTCTTTCTTTTTCTTTCTCCACTTCTTTTCTTCCCTCATCTCTCTGTCTCTGTCTCTATCTTAGTCTTTCTGTTTGTCTCTCTGTCTTCCTCTTTTTTCTTCTTCCCTCCTTCTCTCTGTCTCTGTCTCCCTCCATCTCTACCTCCTTTTCTCTCTCCCTTCTTCCCTCCCTCCCTTCTTTCCTCTTTCTCTGTCTCTGTCTCTGCCTCTGTCTCGCTCTCCTTCCCCTTTTCCCAATCAAAGTCTTTTTTCTTTACCCAAACTCTCATTAACCACCCCATCTGTTTCTTTGACCTCATTCCTTCCAGTTTGGTTCTTGACTAGACTCCTACAATAATTTTGCTTTTGCCTCTTTTCTCCTTTATTAATTCCTTTTTCTTAGTCTATACACACACTCAGCTCAATTCTCTTTTAAAATGAAATCCCTAAGAAAGAAAAGAGAAAATAGAATAAATGTAGGACATACAGTTAACAACAGTAATTATAAAAATAATTTTGAAAAAATTTTCTCTGATAAGGCCTCATTTCTCAAACAGAGGGAACTGAATCAAATTTATAAAAAATAAAAGCCATGTTCCAATTAATAAATGATCAAAAGATATAAACAAAGGGTTATAATCATGCATATCAATTTTGATTAAAACTTTATTTTCAAAACATATGTATAGATAATTTTTAACATTCACCTTTGAAAAACCTTGTGTTTCAATTTTTTCCTTCCTTTCCCCCTACCCCCTCTCCAGATGGCAAGTAATCCAATATATGTTAAACATGTGTAATTCTTCTATACATATGTTCACAATTATCATGCTGCACAAGAAAAATCAGATCAAAAAGGAAAAAAAGAGAAAGAAAACAAAATGCAAGCAAACAATAAAAAAGTGAAAATACTATGTTGTGGTCTACATTCAGTTCCCATAGTTCTCTCTCTGGATGCTGATGGCTCTCTCCATCACAAGTCTATTGGAATTGCCCTGAGTCACCTCATTGTTGAAAAGAGACACTCATCAGAATTGATCATCACAAAATCATGTTGTTGTTGTGTGTAATGTTCTCTTAGTTCTACTCACTTCACTTAGCATCAGTTCATGTAAGTCTCTCCAGGCTTTTCTGAAATCATCCTGCTGATCATTTCTTTTGGAAGAATAATATTCCATAGCATTCATATATAATAACTTATTCATTCATTCTCCAACTGATGGACAGCCATTCAGTTACCAGTTCCTTGCCACTAGAAAAAGGGCTGCTTCAAACATTTTTACACATGTGGGTCCTTTTCTCTTTTTTAAGCTCTCTTTGTGATACAGGCCCAGTAGAAACACTGCTGGATCAAAGGATATGCACATTTTGATAGCCTTTTGAGAGTAGTTCCAAATTGCTCTCCAGAATAGCTGGATCAGTTCACAATTCCATTAGCAATGTATTAGTGACCCAGTTTTCCTACATCTCCCCTACAACATTCATCATTATCTTTTCCTGTCATCTTTACATCCATATCATTTGACCTGCAATATCACTACTAGGCATGACTCTTCAAAGAGATTTAAAAGAAAAAAGGAAAAGTATTTATGTGTACAAAAATGTTTGCAGCAGCTCTCTTTTCAGGACAAAAAATAAAATCACAACTGAGGGGATGCCCATCAATTGGGGAATGGCTAAATAAATTGTAGTATGTGATTACAATGGAATATTGTTCATGGGAAATGATGATCAGGATTCTCTCAGAAAAACCTGGAGAGTCCCCATGAACTCAAGCAAAATGAAATGTACTGTGTACAAAGTAATAGCAATGTTCTGAGTTGATCATCTGTGAATGACTTTGCTATTCTCAGCAGTACAATGATCCACGATTACTCTGAAGGACTTATATGAAAAATCCTGTCCATACCCATAGAAGGAACTTATTGTGAATATAAAATGAAGCATTCTCTCTCTCTCTCTCTCTCTCTCTCTCTCTCTCTCTCTCTCTCTCTCTCTCTCTCTCTCTCTCTCTCTCTCTCTCTCTCTCTCTTTCTCTCTCTCTCTCTCTCTTTCTCTTTCTCTCTCTCTCTGTCTCTCTCTGTCTTCTGTCTGTCTCTCTTTCTCTCTCCTTTATTTTTCTAGAGTTTTTTTTTTTAAGAGGGAACAAAATCTGTATGAGAAAAACAACAGAAACAACAAAAACACTTTCATTAATCTTGCTCCTTCAGTCCAAAGCCAAACCTGCAGCTTCATTGATTATTTACTTTCTTCACTACTCACTCATACTTCACATCCTTGTAGCTTTCTAAAACTATACTAAAACATTTCTTTCTAAGGATGTTAATGAATTCCTTATTGTTAAATCCAATGACCTTTTTTGTTTATTTCTTTGACGTCTCTGCATCTTTTGACACTGTTGATTACCTTCTATTTTTTTTTTCATAGCTTCTTCTCTCTTGTCTTCTGTGACACTAAACTATTGACATCTTTTTGTAATACTCTGACTTCTTTTTTATTTCTCCTCTGCTGGATTATGCTCTTGTCCTTTCCTTTATACTAATGCAGCAGTGCCCTGCATGTTCATGATACTTCAATGTTGGTGAATTGAATTGAATGATTGTTCCCTCTCAAAAAAATTCTGTCCTTGGTCTTCTTTTATTCTCCTTAAATTTATTTTACATTATAGTCAAAGAGACTAGCCTCCAATCCCTGTTTTCATCTTCTCCTCTTTCATGACTTTGTTAATGATTTTTTTTCCTTCCTAGAATAGATTTCTTTTTTCTATCTCTTAATAGAATCATAGAGTTAGAAGTATAAGGGACATTAGATTTCATCTGTTCCAACTTCCTGTGAACGATTAAGGACAAGAAAGGTTATTGACTTTACCAGGGTCACACAGCTGGTGATTATCTGAAGGAGGAGACAGCTCTAGGTCTTCTTGAGTTCAGGACATCACTCTCTCCACTGCCCCACACTCATTTTCCCTTCAAGATGGAATTTGGTTGCTATCTCCTTCATCCTTAGATTTCTCCTAGCCCCTTTTTCATATTTCTCCTGTCTTATATTTATATAATGTGTTTTTCTCTTCCTTCATTATCAGAGTATAATATTTTTAAAAACAGAATGTGTCATGTCATTCTGTAATTCCCAGGACTTACTTTACTTTACTTACTTAATTTACAAATCATATACCCTCAATATATGTTTGTTGAATTGGATCAAGAATCAAATAAAATTATAATATGTGAAACTGAATAAGGAAAATCCAAAAATAGTAAAAATCTGTTCCAAGCAGAACTACCAAATGATTGATGTTAACATTTTTATGTCAAAAATTTATTCTTTTTTGACCAATGGCCATTATAAGATCTAAAGTGCAATAAAGGACACATGATGTGCTCTTTAGAATAAATTATAAAGATTAAGTGCTAACATTCATATAGTGGTTTTATGGTGGTAAAGCACTTTATTCTCACAACAACCCAATGAGGTTGATAATAAAAATATTATCACCTCCATTTTAAATATGATGATATTGAGACTCAGATCACTGAAGGCATTTATCTAGCAAGATCATGAACCGAGGAAGAACAGATCTTGTGATTACCTGGTACTTTTTTCAATATACCACATAAGAGAACAAATTGTAAGGTTCTAAGTATGAGAAGAAATAAGAACTTTTAATTTCTTTCATAAAATAAATAATTAGGATAATGAACATTGACAGTAATCTAATTTTGATTGTACTCAAAACTGATCCAAGTAGTTACTGCTAAGTATATGATCCTAAGTAAGTAATTTTTGGAGGTGGTACATTATGTTTGCTAGTTTGCTATATATATATATATATATAAAATAAACCAAAAACAAAGATACCAGGAGGTAGGAAGATTATTTCCACTAGAGATCCATTCACTTCACAGTTAGCAGTGAAAAAAAAAAAACAGTCCCTTACTTCATTCTGGATTAAAAGCCCAGGATTTAGACTTGCATTGCTGTCAAGAAAGGTTTGACAAATGGAAAGAAAACCAGTTTGAAATAGAAAAGTTACTCTCCCTCCTCCCCAGCCCTGATAGCAATAGGATATTCTCTGACAAGTGGAGAAATTTGATGGTAGGAAACATGAACACCAAGTCATCAACTCTGCAGGAAAATGGTTTGAGGCCAACACATTTCTGCCTTCACTTTGCTGATTTAAGAATACAAAGTCTGAATGAACTTTGAAAATGAAATCAAAGACCTGAGACAGCCAGTTATTCCTCGTGAGTGACTGACTCAGGCACTATTGGTGAGACAGCGGCATATCAACTCATTTAATTTTTGACTATGCATGAAAGGGAAGACGGGAGTATCAATTACTCCCTCCATCTTAGTTTGACTGACTTGACTGCTAGTGTTAATGTCAGGAAGAGGGAAATTTGACTGAACAATCAATAAAATGAGATTGGTGAAGTTTAAGATTCATTACAGTTGATTCAAGTTCCTCCCAACGAAGTTTTTAAAGCTGATAATTCGATGCTATTTCCTGGAGGGCACAGTTTAAAGGCAAAAAGGGAACCTCTGATTCATATTTAGCTAACTGTAAGGGATATCTCCAGTACTAATTCTGACATTATTGTTACCTTCATGGTGCAGTGATTATTTTTTCCCTTGAATTGTTCCAATGATATTTTATTCCAGAGTTTTGGAAGCAGAACCTTAAATTAATTAAGATTTGGCATGGAAGCTGCTTAATTTCCTGTTCTTAGAATGCAAGGAATTCAGGAGAGTGATGAAAACGAGGCAGAAATTCATGCATAATACATCCCTGGTACCCCTTGGTGAGTGACCATTACACTGATGGGTGTTATTTAGTTTAAAAAAATCAGTGCCTAGTGCCAAGATTCTGGCATTTTCAAATACTCATTAGTGCTATCCTCTGGGGCTTAAGATAACGGTTATTAAAGAATGAAGCCCCAAGAGACAGGCTGAAACCATGGCCGCTAACAAGTGACAGAAGTTCAGGTGTTGCCAGTTGAGTCACTTATGGAAGAGGCACATGGCTAAATTAGCTTTCAAAGTCTTAAGCTGAACATGTAAGGCCCACAAATGTCATGTGGCATATTCTCTGGAGGTTAAATTTAGGTTTTCCCCAGCTCAGGCTGCCAATTTTAAAGGAAGGGAAATGTCAACTAGTGTAGAGTTGAAGTGGAGGGTATATGTTGCTTGTGCTGATCCCACTGACACTGACATTAACTGTCTCTGGAAATAAAAACCATGGATCTGCTTCAGCTGTCCCCAAACTTCCTGGGATTGCTTGTTAGGTCTTCAGTTTGCTCCAGCACAACACCAATTTGCTCCAGTTGACTTGACAGGCCTAGGTTCACTGCCACCCATTTGCCTGATGATAATTTAGTATATTTAGATGCAACCTTGGATGTGCTGGCATATGAGAGGAGAAAGGGAGAAAGGAAGGGAGAGAGAGGTGGGGTGGAGGGAGGGAGGGGGAGACAGAGAAACAATGACAGAGACAAAGTCAGAGAGAGACAGAAAGAGACAAAGAAATAGAAAGAGAGATAGAGACAGACAGAGACAGAGAGAAGTAGGAAGGGAAAGAAAAGGAGGAAGAGAGGGAGGGAGGGAGAAAGAAATAGAGGAGGGGAAGTGAGAGAGAAACAGTGACAGAGAGAGAGGGAGGAAAAGAAAGGGAGGAAGAGAGGGAGGGAGGAAGAAATAGAGAAGGAGGGGAAGAGAGAGAGAGAGACAGAGGAACAGAGGGAGTAAAAGAGAGGGAAGGAAGGAGGAAGAGAGAGAAAAGGAGGGAAAGAGAGAAGAGGGAGAGAGGGGGAGAGAGACAGAAAGAGACAGAAACAGAGAGAGGGAAGGAGGAAAAGAAATGGGGGAAAGAGCAGAAAGGAAGAGATAGAGGAGGGAAAGAGAGATACACTCAGAGACAAGACAGAGAGGGAGGGAGGAAGAAAAGGAGGAAGGGAAGGAGGAAGGGGGGAGAGAGAGAGAAATAGAGAGAGAGAGAGAGAGAGAGAGAGAGAGAGAGAGAGAGAGAGAGAGAGAGAAAGAGAGAAATGAGAAAGAATTACTGCTCATTGGACCATAAGTACTGCAGGAGAATAAATATATTCAGAACTTCTGATGTTTCAGAATATTGAAGAGTCAGAGTTATAAGAATAAGCAAAGTTTGGAGCTATTTCCTCTTGCAATCTTTTTTTTTTTTTTTTTTTTTTTTTTTTTCAGAATACGTATCTTCAATGACAAAACTGTCTTGAGATTAGGTTCCAAAATATAAACTGAATGAAAAGGCAAATTGTAGGTGATGATATTGCTTTATCCTCTGCCCCCATCAAAGGGTGTGAGGAACCTTTCCCTGAGAAGCCAGGAGTTAAATCAGATTACACTTAGTTGATTCAATGAATGGGAAATTTCTATTAACTGGATTGTCTGACTATACTCAGCTCTAGGGGAAAACTGATGACAAGGAAATAGGAGAAAAAAGTGATTTATTTGAAAGGCTAACATCCAGAATATTCATCCTAATTTTTTACACTCTTTCCATCTCCATTTGTACTACTGGACAATGGAGAAATGTGGATACACATTCAGTATCATTAATGAGCCAGACAGAGTAGGTTTTCAATGATTTCATTGAAGCAATAGAATTACTAAATCCCATTGCAAGACTGGTGTCCCTTTTCTTCTTGGTCAGGGTAAAAAGGGTGACTTTCTTTCAGATTTTTCTTCTTCAAAGAAATGGTTTTCCTTTTCAAACTGTGTGCAACAAGAATGGCAGAAGATGATCTGAAAGTGAGAGTACACTATTGCATTGTTAGTGAAGTTGTGAATTAGTACAGCCATTCATTAATTAACGAAATTGCACAAATAAAATGAATAAAATATTCATATCTTTTGACACAGATATTCTTCTGTGAGGTGCTTAAATAGACTTCAGCTAACTGGAATTAAGTGGGAGAGCCAGGTGTTAAATTTTCAGGATGAACATTTATAGTTTGAAAATTTTAAAAATGATGCACATCAAAACTTGATTTATTGTTTTGCTGATTATCTAGATTTACAAAGTTAATGGAGACATTTAATTAAGATTAAATTTAAAAATGTGTTATTTGTATTTTTTTCTTTTGGTTTTTAAAACACTTGCCATCCCACCTGAACTTACATATACTATGTACAGTAGAACTCTTGCAATTATAGTTTTTATGATAGCTAATACTTAGAAGCAAAGTAGATGCCCATTTACTGGGGAATAGTTAAATAAAATCTGACACTTGAATGTAATAAAATACTACTATTTTGTGTACATTAAAAATGATGATAACTGTGATGAATACAGAGAATCATGGAACAATTTACATGAAGTGAGGTAAACTGAGGTAAGCAGAGCCAGGAAAGCAATGTACACGGTGACTATAACAATGCAATTGAAAGAGCAGCTACCCTAAAATAATTGAAAATTAATGTTATAAAATTACAACTTAATCCCAAAAAAGAGACATAAGAAGATACCTACATTCACAGAGTGGGAGGCCATATTACACACATCAATGCATTGATCAATTTTGTTGATTTCTCTCTTTTTTTTAAAATAATTCTAAGGGATGACTTTTTGTGAGGAGAAATATGAAGATAAATCCTAATTGATATAAAAACAAAAAAACGTAATCGCATCTATTAAAATGATTTTTCAAAATAAAGTGAAAGTATGCTTATCTACATTTTGTTCTCTTATAACCTGGGGATTTTTGTGACTTCATTGCAAAAGAAATCTGATCCCAAATGTTGTTTCCTTTCTCCCTCTACTATGTTTATTCTCAATTAAATTTTTCCCACTCCCCCACTTAATAGTACTTAATTTTTTTCCAATTACGTGTAAAGTTAGTTTTCAACCTTTACTTTTATAAGATTTTGAGTTCCAATTTATTCCCTCCCTTTTTCCTTTCTCCCCTCCCCAATGGAGCAAGCAATCTGATATGTACTATACAAGTACAATTTTAATAATCATATAGTGAAAAAACAATCAGAACAACAGAGAAAAACCGTAAGAAAGAAAAGAAAGAGTAAAAATAATATGCTTTGATCTGCATTTGGCCTCCATAGTTCTTTCTCTGACTATGGGTAGCATTTTCCATCATGAGACTATTGGAATGGTCTTCTATCATTGTATTGCTGAGAAAAACTAAGTCTATCACCATTGATCATTGCACATTGCTATTATTCTGAACAATATTATCTGGTTCTTCTTACTTCACTCTGCATCAGTTCATGTGAGATTTTTCAAGGTTTTTTTCTGAAATCTGTCTGTTCATAACTTTTTAGGGCATAGTAGTTAAATGATGTTTGGAATACAGCCTGTTTACATTGATAAAGCATACAAATTGACTTTATAAAACTATAAAATCTTAAGAGAACTTTAAATATATTCTGAGTTTTGTCTTTTATTCTTTTTCAATATCACTGTTAGCATTCAAGAAAGTAAAATTGGCACAGATTCTGATGTTCACCTGAATATGAATGCATTGTTGCACACATATTAAGAAACCCTTAAATAATATTATTTAGAAGAATATTTTTTTAAATGGCCACAATCTTCTGGTGAAAAATAAAGAGAGTAGGTAAGAACTAGGGCATATTTTCCCATCTTTCTAGCTCTCCATTAAGAAAAGAGAACAAAAGCAAAAACAAGATGAACCAAGACTAATGGATCTGTGTCCTCCCAAGTAAGTTTTGAGGGAAGTCGTTAAGGCCGCCTTACCAAATGCCATAGTCCTGAATATTATATGGCCACTGGCCAGTTCTAAAATTCAAGCTGTAGATTTCTTAGATTTTTTCACTTTAATCCAGGGAACTACTCTGTCTGAATATATAACTTAGCTCACAATATTTGCATTCAGTATATGGTTTCTGACTGGACTGCTAGTCTAGTGTCAACATTGGTCAAAAATACCATCCACTAAAGTCTTTCTCTCTACATTTCATTTGCTTGTTTTACTTTTAGTTGGTGTTATTGTTCATATAGAGCCCCTTCAGGGACACAACCTGATGCCCTCTAGACAATTTGCCCTCAGTTCAAACTCAAAATTTTCTTAGAATCTAGAAAATAGTGGAGAAAAGTATACTGCCCACCAGCCAAGAGCTTTGCTTCTGCCTCTCTTTGCTAATGTCCAAGCCTGTCAGGAAAAGCTCTAACAAATAGACTAGCCATGTTCAGAACAATGACCAGAAAAATCCTCAACTGTCAACAAAAATTTCATTATAATCACTAGATTCTCTTTACAATGAGAAGGAAAAAAAAAACCAGAATCAGGCATTTTAAGAAAGATTTTCAACAACAATTTCTGAAACATAGATTTAATCCCGAAAGAGCACTTTGAGATCGTCAAGTTTAACTTTGTGGAGAAGAATATGGGAAACCACTCTAGTGTCTTTGCCAAGAAAACTCCAAATATGGTTGTGAAAAGTCTGACATGACTGAAGTGACTGAACAACTATAAAAATAACTACTCTTTTATTTTACAGATTAGAAAGACCCAGAGATATTGAGATTGGCATAGGTACATAGTAACAGAGCTGAAATTTGAACCTAGGTCTCAGGGACTTTCTATGTGAATGTTCTAATCACCCCTATTCATAAGTTTATGGATATCTATTAAGTGTGTATAAGGTAATAATAACACTTCTCAAAGTAAATGTGACTTGTGGGACACTATTCATCTTACCATCTTTCCTATACCCTCACCTGGTATCCCCAAGGTTAAAATGTATAAATTTAGATATTATAGGAATGATATTATAGGAAATAAAATCAGAGGTGGGATGATCTTTGTCTGACCTGACTTCACTCTTCAGTCACATACCACATTTCTGCCACGGAATTGTGATCCATTCTATCCCTTCATCACCACTTAAGAACATACACCAAGCTTTGGAGATCTCTATATATCTGCCTCACTGTAGCCCTGGCCCTCTTAGGATGATGATGGCAGGGAGGAAGAGGTTCTTGGGGATGAGATCAAAGACAAGTCCCAAGAAACATATTAATAGGATGATAAGTACTTTAGATATCATTGGGTCCAAGTTTCTCATTTTCCAGATAAGGAAGCTAAAATTCCAAGAGATTAGGTCACATAGTAATAAATGCTAAAGCCTGGTTCAAACACAAATTCTTTAATTACAAATCTATCTCCTTTCTACTATTTGATGTTGACAACCAAAATAATTTCTAGCATCCCTAATTTCCTTATTCCATAGCTCAATAGTTATCCCTTTCTAAACCAGCTTCATATATCCATACCAGGACTTTGTCCTAATCATAATGTTTCTCTCTGTAAAGGACCTGATAATTTCAATTTATTTTATATCATGGTCTATACAATTTTGAGCTACCGCCTCATACCTCTCAGATTGACTGAGATGACAAGAAAAGACAATGACAAATGTTGGAGGGGATGTGAGGAAACTGGAACACCATTGATGGTAGAGTTGTGAAATGATCCAACCAATCTGGAGAGCAATTTGGAACTTGTCCAAAGGGCTATCAAACTATGCATACCTTCTGATCTAGCAGTGTCACTATTGAGTCTGGATCTCTCTGGGATACAGAGATCCCAGAGAGATCTTTAAAAAGGGAAAAAGACCCGTAAGTGCAAAGATGTTTGTAGCAGCTTTTTTTGTAGTAGAAAGGAATGGATGCCTATTAGTTGGGGAATAGCTGAATAAGTTATGGTATATGAATGTAATGGAATATTATTATTCTATAAGAAATGATGAACAAGCTGATTACCAAAAAGTCTGAACTTACATGAACTGATGCTGCGTAAAGTGAATAGATCTAAGAGAACATTGTAAACAGTAACAAGATTTTGTGATGATCAACTGTGATAGACTTGGCTCTTCTCAACAATATGGAGATCCAAGGTAAATTTAATGGACTTGTGGTGGAGAGAGCCATCTGCATTCAGAGAGAGGACTATGGGAAATGTCTATCACAACATAGTATTTTCATCTTTTTTGTTATTGTTTGCTTGTTTTTTTTTTTTTCCTTTCTCATTTTTCCTCTTTCAATCTGATTTCTCTGGTGCAGTATGATAAATATGGAAATATACTTAGAAGAATGCACATGTTTAATCTATTTTGGATTAACTTGCTGTCTAGGGAAAGTAAAAGATGGGAAAGGAGGGAGAAAGATTTGAAATAAAAGGTTTTGAAAGGGTGAATGTTAAAAACTATCTTTTCATGTATTTTGAAAAAATGAAAGCTAATATAAATATTATGTTGAAAACTATCTTTACATATATTTGAAAAAATAAAATATCATGGAGAAAAAATAAAATATATTATGGTCTATATTTGCAATTTCATTGACACAGGGTACTTTTGTATTACACAAATATGTAAAATCTTCCACAGATATTGAAGCATAGTGTAGTGGAAAGGCAGCTAGGTGGAATAGTGAATAGAGAACTGAGCCTGCAGTCAGGAAGAGTCATCTTCTGGAGTTTAAATGCTGGCTTTAGCATTTATTTGATTTGTTACCCTGGGCATATTATTTAACTCTTTGAAAAGGAAATGGCAAATTACTTTGGGATCTTTGCCAAGAAAATCCTTAGTGGGGTTATATGGACATGATTGAAACAACTGAACAGAAGTGTAGTAGAAAGACCATTGAACTTGAAATCAGGAGAGAACTAGTCCAAATCTCATGTCTCACAGGTCTTAGTTATAAAATCATTCTCATGATGTCACTGGTCTTCTTTGAGAGCAAAGAACTAACAATAACAAAGCTATGAAGCAATTCACTTAATCTTTCTATTCACTTGTAAAATAGAGATAGTAATTTCTATCTCTTTTGTTTCCTTTTTTATTATATATTATTTTATTTTCTCCAATTACATGTTAAAAACACTTTTAAAAACATTTTTTAAAAGTTTTGAGTTCCAAATTCTAGCTCTCTTTCTCTCCCTTTGCCTTCTCTCTGAGACGGTAAGTAGTCAGACAAAAGTTTTATATATATATATATATATATATATATATATATATATATATATATATATATATGGAATAACGTAAAACATTTCTATATTAGTCATTTTGCATAAGAAGATTCACAATTCCTACCTCTTAGGGGTTCTAGTGAGGATCAAAAGAGGTAACATGAGAAATAATAGCATAGCCATTGTAATAAACTATTACTATGATTTATTACTCTATTCCACTTACCTATTACAATGACCCTGGTATAAGGACAGCATCTATTCACAGTTCGCTGAGAGCCTGCAATTATTTCCAATCATCAGTCTCCCTCCTTTTCTAGTCCAACAGATTCTGGATCTCACTATGAATGAATACTCCACATGTTTCTGGGAGTTATTCATCAAGCTGGCAGTATCCCAACCAGACTCACCAACTGACTGCCTCATTCTCTGGGTATGAACTAAGCATAATGTTGCAAGATATCTGGCCCCATATACAGTTCAGAATCTTTCTGTATTTGTATTCTCTGGTCTTTCTTTTCCATGCACAAATTGGTCTTATATCTGTCTTTTTTCTACATATCTAAATCTTACTCATCCTTTAAAACCATACTTAAAAGTTTCTTCTTCGTGAAGTCTTCCCTGACTCACAATCTTCACTGATTTATCACTAAGTATTTATAGTCCTTGTTCTGAATTATGTTTTTGAGGTTCTTCATTCTCTTATCCAATCTTGAATGGACCTCTCCTCAAGAAGCTTCATTGATCCAACTTGTCTCTAAAATAAAACAGCAACTCCTTAGGAATTTAGAAGTCTATATTATCTCATTTCAGGGTATCTCTTCTGGATGATTATATATCATTCTCTCTGATAATCCCCATGGTCTACTCAAACTGGTCTGTTTGAGGTAGACTTTATATGTAACATTTCCTCTCCCATCTAGAAGTTAGATGGCTGACAGAGTTGATAAAGCACTGGATCAGAGTTAGGAAGATTCAAGTTCAAATACTAGATATGTGATCTTGGGCAAGTCACTTAAACCCTATTTTCCTCAGTTTTCTCAGTTCCAAAATGGGGAAAATAATAGCACTCACCTCCAAGGGTTGTAAAGATCAAATGAATTATTTGTAAAAAGCATTTAGCATAGAGCGTAGTACATACTATGTGCTATAGAATTGTTATTCCTTTCCCTTTCCCAATTTTATGACTTTTTTCTTCCCTGCCTGGTTTCAACTCCGTGGAACAAGATGTCTTTCCCAGGATAAACTCATCACTTCTAAGTGCACCACCATGTGATTCAGGGCAGTTCCAATGGTCTTGTGATGGAGAGAACTATCTCACCCAGGAAGAGGACTGAGGGGAACTGAGTATGGATCACAACATAGCATTTTCACTCCTTCTGTTGTTGTGTGCTTCCATTTTGTTCTCTCTCTCTCTCTCTCTCTCTTTTTTGATCTGATTTTTCTTGTGGAAATGTGTATAGAAGAATTGTACATGTTTAACATATATTGGATTACTTGTTGTCTAGGGGAGAGGGTGGAAGAGAAAGGAGGGAGAAAAATATTTGGAACACAACGTTTCACAAGGGTGAATGTTGAAAACTATCTTTGTATATGTTTTGAAAATAAAAAGCTTTAATAAAAAAAATAAAATAAAATACCACCACGCTACTGACTCAATGCTCAAACTTCTCTGCTTGGAGATCTGGAAGACAGAGGAGCAAACTTATTCTAATTCCTTCCTTGTGGAGGAAAGAAGTCAGACAGATTGTCAGATCACTCCATTTGGCATCTATTGCCCTCATCTCCATCAAATAAGATGCTCTCATGCCAGTACTTGTGGAATCCTGTCCCCTCCCCTTCCCCAATCTTGTCAATATCCTGCCTACTTTTGTGTGTTGTCTCCCTCTTTGTTATAACTTCCTTGAGACCAGAGACTCTATTTATTAGTTGTATCCTCCACACTTAGCATAATACCTGGCACATAATGGGCACTAAATAAATGTTTACTGAATTGTATAGGCTTGTCTTCCACTCCTGGACTGATCACGTCCTCTTGGAAACCCTAACTCACTTAAAGCTCCTTGAAATCTGATTTCTTTTGTCATTAATGTTCCACCAGAAACTACTTATGTTTGTTTCATGTATATTTTTTTATTTAACTATCTTAAAATTTCCACAAATTAAATTTATCACAAATACCTTAAACTATTTTTCATTTGAAAAGACATCAAAATTATCATTCTATTCTCCTTCCTCTGATGTCCATGTTTCATAAATATACACATACATGCATACACACATGTATATATGTATATTTACATATGTTTATATTCTTCACTAAAATCCTTTTGTTAAAATTTATTTTTTAAATTTGAATTAATATAAAATTAACATTTTAAAATGTAAAATAATTTTTAATTAATTTTTAAAAAATAATGACAATAATAGCATTTATAGCACTTTAAAGTTTGCAAAATACTTTACAAATCTTATCTCCTCTTATCCTTGCAATGACTCTAGGAGTTAAGTAATAGTATCATCATTTTACAAATGTGGAAACTGAGACAAAGTAGTTAAGTGACTTGTCCAAAATCTTACAACTAGTAACTTTCTAAGATGGAATTTGAACTCAGATCCTCCCAGTTCCATGGCTCATGCTATCCACTGTGCCACTTAGCATTTATTTTATCTCCCATCTACAACTTGAAACTTTTGTAACAAATATGTATAGTAAAAAAAAAAAAAGTTCCTATGTTGAACACTTCATTAAAGTCCTTCTCTAACACTTCAAGATAGCACGGAAGTAACCTGGACTTCTTAGCGGCCATACTGGATGAGCTGAAGTTCTGATCCATCCTATTAATCTGCAAAAATCTTGAGCCAAGACCCCAGTGGCCAAGTGTATGTCCAAGATCTGCGGACCAGAATAAATAGTTCAGAGAGCCTCACCCTCCAATGAGAACCTATTTTCTTTTAAATTCCCGACTTTTAGGACATTATGAAGGCTGCCACCTAAAGTGGCTCCAGTTTGCATAGTGGAAGGGTATACCTCTAGAAATAGATAAAATGATGGAATTGTAAAGTGTGAAATGAGTGTATAGTGTGTGTGTGTATTAAACGCATGATCATGGTTTTAGTAAATATAGAAAAAAACAAAACAAGACAGACAAACAACAACAACAACAACAACAACAACAACAACAACAACAACAACAACAACAACAACAAAAAACAGACTCCTGACTTTTGTTATGGTTCAATGGAAAAGGTTCTGACTTGAAATATATGGAACATGAGTTCAAGTGCTGCCTTTGATACTTATGTCCTATGTGATATGGATAAATACTTAGCCTCTGAATTAAAAGTGCCCTTGAGAGTAGAAACTGTTGCATTTTTGTCTTATTATTCCTGATCAGCTCTAGCAAAGTGCCTAGAACAGAGCAGGTAATTAATAAGAGCTTGGGGAATTGAATTGTTGCATCCCTATTCTTTTCTACTCTATTTTGTTGACTTTGTTGCAAAGACTAAGTGGGGATAATAGACATAAAAGGAATCTACAAAGTTAAGTAGTTCAAGGTTTGATTATAGTTTAGAGCTAAGGAGGAAGCTAGTTTTATTAGGTGGACCAGTAGGCATGGTCATAGTGCAGAGTTGCTGAAAGCAGTAGAAGAGAAATCCCTGCAATTCCAGGAAAGGGATGATGAAACTGTACCTTAAAAGGGCAACCGCATTTTCATTTCCAGCTAAGATGTGTGGAGACTGTCCTCCTGTCTCCTGTGCTCATCCAAGGCAGTGGCAATGATTAGTTAGTGGAAAAGATAGCTTACATCACATTAGGTGCAGCAGCAGGCTTGGGAAGGACAATAGTTTATTCCCTTAGAAACTCTTGACTATAACAGAGACAAGAATAAGAGGAGAGCGAGTGAGAGAGGGAGAGGTTTGGACAGTTGAACAGTGTCTGGAAACACCCTTTTGGAGAAGGGCATATTGTTCCACTCTTTCCTAGCATCTTTTGTTTGAATTTTAGGTTTTGTGAGAAACCAGCAAGATAGTGATGACCCTGTGAATCCTTCCAGTGACAACCTTCCAGAAACACAATGGGAAATTCAGCACCCCTGGTGAATCCTCCTCCTGGCAGATCTTGAGGAGTCTGGGCTGGTTTTTATACTGCAGTTTGACTCTGGGTTCCTGGCTGCACAAATGCAGAGCTCTGCCAGCTCAAATATGCCAGGGAAAGACCAACGTTGGTGGGATCATGGATTTGATAGCAGAAGGGAACTTAGAGGTCATCTTGTCCAACTCTATCATAATTTTATATCCTTTGATGGGGAGACAAAGCTGTGGAAAGGTGATTGAATTTGGAAAGGGATAACTTGGGTCAGAGTACTGTCTGTGACACTAAAATGACACTTGAATGAGACTTAATGACAACAAGCCTTATTTTCCCTTTGTGTAAGAATGGGAATAAATGATATTTGCATGATCTGCTTTGCAGGCAAAGGATCAGAGGGATCAGTATATAGAAAGTATTTTCTAACGAGAAAGCCCTAGAAAATGTAGGGACTTATTCCATTCAAAATGTAAGATATATCTAATTTGATATAATTGCCAGAGAATGGTTTTAACAGAGTGGAGAAGGGAGAGATTGGTAGGAGCAGAGCTGCAATTAACCATTTTTTTTTTGTTACATAGTCAATTATCAGAAAGAATACCTGGGATGAGTGACAGGAATCATGTTCTCAGTTTGGAGGTAGGGTGACAGAGGATGGCTCAAGCTAAAATATAGGAATTCACCCCAGTCTGCCATCTGGTAGCTCATTTAACTAATTTTTCTTGATAACTAGGCACAAAACTAGATTCTAGTTGCTAGAAAATTGCAAAAGCTGTCAGTACCCCTGAAATTGGGTGCCCTGGGGCAAAGCCCTACTTGTCCCATCCTATTTATGGCCCTAGGCAGGGGAACATTAGATTCCTATGGGGTTGGTGGAAAGAGGTACCTACCACAGAGGAGGGGGAAAGGTACAGAAAAGGGATACCAAAGACTTTGCACTCTGAAGACCAATTTCATCTTTTTTTGCAGAGGAATGATCTTGGCTAAGAGGCAAATGGTAAATTTGGTTAACTTTGCTTTAGGGACATGGAAATTGAAGCCCCCTAAAGACTCTCAACATTTAGGGGCTTATTAGGGAAAAAATCCCTGGAGGCTGATCATGTTTCTGTACTAGTTTCTCCCATAAGACCTCATTGTCTCCTCAGAACTCTTGACTATTTATCCCTTAAGCTGTAGCAATGCTGGCACCTTGATATTGAGAAAAAACACTCAAGGCCTTCAAATTTGAGAAGGCCAGATTTCTAACTGCATCTGATGGATTGGCTGTCTTAGCTCCATGTATCCTCCTCAGGGACCTGAGCTGGCAAGCTTGTAGGGGTCACAGTGGTCCTTAACATGCTGTGAGAATTCAATGTATCCTGTGCTGATGACTCAGCTGCCAGAAGGCACTTTCTGAATGCACAATTGGTCCAGTATTTCATGCTTTTCTTTTTTCTGAAGGCTTCTGAGTTTAGAATGCTACAAAATGAAGGTCTCATATTCATGTGAGTATGTGTGTGTTTGCATGTGTGTTTGGGTAGTAATATGGGTATTTGTGTGGAAATGTCTATTTGTATTAGTATTTGTTATATGTTTTAGAGAGTATTTGTATACATTTTAATGCTTTTCACTGATGGGGTGGACCTTAAAAGTAGTAGGCTATAAATCTAAATGATTAAGATCACTAGGAAGAGACCTTTTCCCAGAGATTACTTCCAGCCCAGGTGCCATAGTGCCAGAAATTCCACCATTATAGATTAATTACTTTAGATTAGACTCCTCTGAGAGAACTGAACAGAGATCTAGACTTAGAATCCAGAAGGCTTGGGTTCAAATAATGTTCCTTATACTTCCTAGCTATATGACTATGGGCAAGTCACTTAAACTCTCTAAGCCTTAGATACAGAATTATAAAATGGAGATATTTTACATAGGTTCTGAGGCCCCTTTCAGCTCTAATTCAATGCTCCTACAAATTCCTTTTACTCCTGCTTAAAGAATAATGCATTATGATAATTGTGGAAATGTATAGAAGAATTGTACATGTTTAACATATATTATATTACTTGCAGTCTAGGGGGAAAGGGAGGGGAAATGGAAGGAAAAATTTGGAAAAAAAGTTTTTCAATGGTTAATATTGAAAATTATCTATGCATATGTTTTGAAAATGAAAAGATTTAATAATAAAAAAAAGATTAATTCATTATCATACTGGGTTATAGATGAGTTTCAGATCATTATAAGGATGCTATCTGAGCACCAAAAACTGAAGAATTATAGGAGTGGGATGTCACTAAGGGAAGAGCAAGGAATGAAAAGCACTGACAGAAAGCAAGCATGGATGTCAAAGGCCAATTTCTCCAGTTCCACAATTTTCTGCAAGACCAGCCCTAAGTATTCTGATATCTTTAAGTCTCACTATCACTTCTCTCACTGAGAGAATCTCACCAAGATTTATAGTCCACAACTAATATTCAGAGAGATGGGGGAGTCTATTGATTAGGAAGGTAGGGCTGGCAAGAGCGAGAGAGATGTAAAGACACCCTCAGCCTTACCAACACTATGCACCTAGCTCACAGAGGCCAAGGTGAATAAAGTCACTTATAATTATAATCCAGGTGGCTCTGGGACAGGTTAAGTTCTATTGAAGGAAAAGAGACTTTTTTTTTAAATTATAAATTGAGTCACAAATTCATAGGTCTTTTGAGTGCTGACAAAAAGAATCTATTGGGTGTCTAAGCAATAAAGGAAGCTCACAGTGATTTTGCTCAGCGTGTGTGACATATTGTGTAGTTTGCCAGACCCATCTGTTTAGTCAGGCATTAGCCTTATGATAGGGGAGGATGGGCCATTTCAGAACTAGGTAATAAGTACTTAAATGTTGTTCTTTGCTCTGGGCTCATGGGCCCAGAGGCTTACCTAAGGGCACATTGGAAAACATAAGTGATAATCATTGTCATGTGTGTTCCCTCTCACCTTTAATATTTGAAAGAGAGAAACTGAAAGTGTTGATAACATCATTGCCTTGGGTTTTGTTTGTTAGGCTTTTGGGGAGGGGGAAGAATATTGTTGTTGTTGTTGTTTTTTTTTTTTTTCCCAAGAATTACCTTTTTAATGCACTTTTGGCTATTGATAAAGATCTTTAGACCCTTTGACACAGTATTATAGATTTGGTAATTTGGGATATTTAAAATATACAGTTGCTATATGATACAATTTATATGTATTCTACCCATGCATGCATCAGCATGTATAGCCATCCCCAAAAGTCCTCTCAATCCTACTCTCTTCCACATTCTGATATCTGTCTTGGTGGCAGGTGACAATGGCTCTCGGTGGTGCTGAGGGGTTTATTTAATGAATGAATGTACCTTAAATGTGGTGGCTCTCCATAAGTGTTGAATTCAATTATTTTGCACTGGACATTCACAGTCTTACCTGAATTATAGCTGAGGGAACTCAATTCTCCTTCCAATCAGGCATTGGGGCTATGTGAAGTAATATACTTAATGGGAACAAAAAGTGGATTTAAAGTCAGGAAAGAAGTGAGTTCAAATTCTAGCTGTGAAACATAATATTTGTGTGACTATGAGCAAGTCACTTAATCTCACTAACTGTCAATTTCCTTATCTTTAATATAAAAGCAGTAATACCTAAAATGCTTATTCCACAGGGTGATCATCATTGTCAACTTAAGTAATATTTATGTAAAATACTTTTCAAATGCTAAAATATCAGATATTTATTTTTAGAAGGGTTTGGGGTTTTTTTTTTTTTTTTTTGAGCCAAATTGATATTGCTAAAGCCTGGGTCCTTTTTTTTCCCCTAAGGAAACAAATGTTTCTGTTTCCTTCATCTACCTCAGTTTCTTTATGTGTAAAACGAGGACTTTGTACTAGATGCTCTTTAAGGTCCCTCCCAACTCTAGCTCTATGATCTATGACCTTACCTTTTCACATTGATTCCATATTAATCTCTTTCATGAACATAAACTTTTAATAAAATGGGCACTTTACTGTTCCTGATATTATAGCATTCCATTATCCATCTCTTTTTTCCCCCACATTCTATATGGAATAATACAGCAAAATCTGAGTTCAAATTCCACCTTAGAAACTTACTCCCTGTGATCTTGAGCAAGTCCCATGCCCAAAACCTCATTTACTTCACCTATAAAATGAAAGGCTTAGTCTCTAAGATCTTTTTCAGTTCTTAAACTAGTATTTCACCACTTTAAAGAATTGTACATCTATTTTGTATTGTATTTATTCCTCTGCATGCATATGTATTTTTTCCATTCTATCCCTCCCCACCAATAAATGTAAGCTTCTTACAAGCAAGGACAGTTTTATTTTCATCTTTGTTTCTCTAACACATAACACAGAGCCTGGAATATAATAGGCACTTAATAAAGACTTGTTGAAAGCATGAATTCTTTGTATAGAATAAAGACATCCACAAGTTAGTAAACGACAATAAACTAATTAATAAGCATCCCTTCTATTTGCAGGCACTGTTTTAAGTACCATGAGAAATTTGACTATCTCCCTGGGGGTTGAAGATAATAGAAAACAAGGATAAACTAGATAGAATAGCAAGAATCCTCTGCTATGACTCTGTTTCTGTCTTTCTATGTCTCTCTGTCTCTGTCTCTTTGTCTCTCTCCTTCTCTGTCTCTGCCTTTGTCTCTCTGCTCTGTCTTTGTCTCTGTTTCTCCTATCTCTTTCTCTCTGTGTCTCTGTGCCTTTCTCTGTCTCTCTCTGTCTCTCTGTCTCTCTCTCTCTCTCTCTTTCTCTCTCTCTCTCTCTCTCTCTCTCTCTCTCTCTCTCTCTCTCTCTCTGTGTGTGTGTGTGTGTGTGTGTGTGTGTGTGTGTGTGTGTGTGTCTATCTCTCTTTGAGAAGTAGAGAAACTTTCCCTGGTAGAAGTACATTGGCCATCCATGAGCTTGATTCTACTGATCTACTCCACAGAAATTTTCATCTGCTCTACTAACTGTTTTCCATAGGAAAACAGATAGTCCCCAGCTCTAGAGAGTATTGTATTGATGATAGCTATAGTATAAGTACTTGATTAGCTTTAGGCTTATTGTAGCCAAGAATTTCTAAGATCAAGGGATCCATCAATCTCAATCTTCTCAGCAGTAAGCAGCATGCACCAAGCCTAGGTGCGGTTATTATTCTTAAATAGATTATAATCTAGTTATATAAGATAGGTTCCACTTTATTTGAGGAGTGGTACATGAGTAGTTTAGACAGTAGGCTCTATAGAATTTTAGGGGAGAGAGTTCTGGCACAGAAATATAGATCACCATAGCCAAAGAAGACAGGGAAAGCCTAAGCTTTCCAAGTCAGGGAGAGGGAAAGGAGAACAACAGCAAGAAAACACAAGAGATGCTCACTTTGTATTGATTCATTTTGTGTATGTTCACTTAATCCCATTAATTCAGTTTAAGTCAATATTTATCAAGCACCTGTGATGTACAAGACACTTAGTAGGCCTAAAAACAATTTCGCCTAAAAGGCAATATAATCCTCCTTTTAATTCTGTAAAGGAGAAGAGAGAGAAAGAGAGAGAGAGAGAAAGAGAGAGAGAGAGAGAGAGAGAGAGAGAGAGAGAGAGAGAATGGAAAATACCCTAAATAAACATCCTTCTAACTCTTATCTAGTCCCAGATTCATTTACTGACAGTTTATGATATAGGTAATATATCCCATTCTTCTTCAAATTCAGAATACTGAGCCTAGTGACTATGAGCAAGAGAATGTTCCTAATTTGTGAGGAGCTTCCTGATGTAAAAGCAGTATTATCATGCAGTGGGAGCTTGAGGAACTGGGCACCGTCATATTTTAAATAATTCTCAGTTTGAACAATAGCCCAGAAAACAGTAAGCCCTGTCTTTTAACATAAGTCAGTCAGGCAGCAAGGAATCAAGGGGGAGGTGGTCCTGTAGGCTATCAGAGCTGTGCCGAGGTAGGGCATGGATCAGGGGGAGATACACCAGCTTTATCTGTATGAGCCAAATTGGCTTCCGTGGTGGGGAAATGATGTGTTCAGTTGAGCTGACAGGTCGCAAAAGAAGCCTTTTGATATGACGGGAAAATAACTCCTGTGTTTAACCTCCCTATACAGAGATGATAATACTTCAGAGCAGAATAGGCATCCTAACTGTGGCTCAGAACAAGAGTATCAGTGACATTAAGCCACCTCAAATAAAGCTGCCTAAGGTAGGACCAAATCAGGATGCTGTGCCAAGTGTGTGAGAGGCAGCTGGAGGAGGGAAGAGATCACTGGCCTTACAGATACAAGACCTAATTTGGGGCAGTATTTGTACCATGACTGGGGTGTTATTTGGTACGGGAGGTCCTAGGTTCAAGATTTCAATCATCATAATATTGGTAAAGTTCCCAAACTTGCTTCAACCTAATTTTTTTCACCTATAAAATGAATTCAAGTCCCTTTAAGTTCCAGATCTATAATATTATCCTTATCCTATTTAAATTTTGGTTTAACTCTCCCCAGGGGGATTTGTATGTTAATAGGGATCAAAATGTGACTCTAACTGAAACTCTTAAACAGAAAGGTTAATTCATAATTAGTTAGGGCAATGGACTTACAATGTGTAAGGTCTGGGTTCAAATCTTACTTCTGATGTTTATTAATTATGCAACCCAAGACAAGTCATTTTACAGCTCTGTAGCTGAGTTTCCTCATATGTAAAATGAGGAAACTAGTTCATTATCTCTAAAAATCCTTTCCAACTAGGAGCTTAAGCCTAGAATTTTAGGTCTCAGCAATCACCTAAGTTTCCTTATTTGGGGAGGAGGTGCTGAGGAGCATTGTTAAGAAAAACTTCAATGAATCCCTTTAAATCTACATCACAGACTACTGACTGCAATCTCTTTTATAGTGAATGATCATTTTGTGTGTATCTCTGTGATTCTATATGTGTTGGTATGTGTGTGCATGTAAAATATTAGGTCATTCCCAATTACAATATGGAAAAATCCAAACTTTTAAAAAAATAATAGCTTTTTATTTTATTTTTAAAATAATATTTTCTTTAAAAAAATAATAGCTTTTTATTTTCAAAATATATGCAAAGGTAGTTTTCAACATTCACCCTTGCAAAACCTTATGTTCCAAAATTTTCTCTTTCTTCCCCTATCCTCTCTCCTAGACAGCAAGTAATCCAATATATGTTTTAAAAAAAAGTAAATCCAAAATATGTTCTTCTATACCTGGTTCTAAAATTATCTTACTAAATATGAAAAATCGGATCAAAAAGGAGAAAAAAAATGAGAAAGAAAACAAAACGCAAGTAAACAGCAACAAAAAACCATAAAAATATTAGTTTGTGATCCACATTCAGTCCCCCCAGTCCTCTTTCTGGATGCTGATGACTCATAAGTCTATTGGAAGTGGCCTGAATCACTTCATTGTTGGAAAAAGTCAAGTCCATCAGAATTGATCATCACATAATTTTGTTGTTGTTGTGTACAGTGTGCTCATGATTCTACTCACTTTACTTAGCATATGTTTATGTAAGTCTCTCCAGGCCTCTGTGAAATCATTCTGCTGGTTCTTTCTTACAGAACAATAATATTCCATTACATTCATATACCATAATTTATTCAGCCATTCTCCAGTTGAGGGGCATCCACTCAGTTTCCAGTTTCTTGCCATTACAAAAAGAGCTGCCACAAACATTTTTGCACATGTGGGTCCCTTTCCCATTTTTATGATCTCTTTGGCATACAGACCTAGTAGAAACATTGCTGGATCAAAGGGTATACATAGTCTGATAGCCTTTTGGTATAGTTCCAAATTGCTCTCCAGAATGGTTGGATCAGTTCACAACTTCACCAACAATGTATTAATGTCCCAGTTTTCCCACATCCCCTTCAACATTTATCATTATCTTTTCCTATCATCTTAGCCAATCTGAGAGGTATGAGGTGGTACCTCAGAGTTGTCTTAATGTGCATTTCTCTGGTCAATAGTGAAAATCCATATTTTAATGGAATAAAGATTGCTTTTATGTTAGAGATTACTGAAAATAAAATACCTTTTCTAAGGTGTCACTGACCAAAACTTCATGGACTTAGTATGATGTCCTCTAGAAGAGAAACTCTCCTTAATCTTTTCTGCAAATGTTGATGTTGAGAACAATCCCTCTAGTAAAACGAACCCTACTTCCTTTTCCCTCATGCCATGCTCTGCACTCATCAGTCATTCAATGAGCATTTATTAATGCCTACTGTATTCTAGATATTGTGCTAATTGTTGGCAAAGCACAAAGACAGTTCCTGCTATCCAGGAACTCCCAATCTAATGGAAAGACAATAAGCAAAAAGTAAGCATTAAAAAAAAATGTAGAACAAATAGGAAAAAATTAACAAATTAACAGAAGAAAGGTACCAGAATTAAGAGGGATTGAGAAATGTTTCCTGTAAAAAATGATATTTTAGTTCTAAGGACTTGAAAGAGGCCAAAGAAGCCAGTAGGCTTCTAGACCCATTATTTAAGGGATGAGAAACTGATAATAGAAAATGTCTGGAACTGAGACATGGATGGTATTGTTCATAAAATAGCAAGAAGGTCAGGATCACTGTGACAGAGAGAAAGGTGTAAGAAAACTGAAAAAATGATATGGAGGGGTAGGATGGGTAATCAAGAGGTCTGAGAAATAGAGGATTTTGTATGGAGAAGATAGGAAGCCCCTGGAATTTACTGAGTATGGGATTGACAAATGATTTGACCAAGAACACAACAAGAAGTAGGGATTAGATTTGTTTTATTTGGCCCCAAAGGGCAGAACGAGGAGCCAAGTATAAATTGACTAAGTGACAAATTTAACTTCAGTGGCAGAAAACACATTATAATACTGTGAGCTATCTAAAAATGGTATGGGTTATCTTGAATGATTGTGTGTTTCTTGTTTTTGGAGAAGCAAAAGTGCAACAATCATGGCTATATATAATGAAGATTCATTTCTTAAGTTTGGGTTGGACTAGATGGTTGCCCAAGTCCCTTCCACTTCCTAAATTATGTGATCTGGATTCTATGAAATGGGTAGAATCTTAGCAACAGAACTATCTCCCATATCCTCATCCAGTTTCCCTTTCATCTCATCATCCTGTCTGACCTGACTGATTTCAGTAATGGAAAACATTTCCAAGAGAAGACTATGCAAGATAATGGAGAAGATAGCCCATTTCTCTCTTCATCTCCTTGTTTGCAGGATAAATAATAACTACAGTTAGAAGTGACAATTGTGTATGCGACTCATGAGCTCGCTTCTGAATGTCCTGGGAACGAAAAAGCACCACTTAAAGGTGCTCGGTGTCGGATGTGTTACTAAAATGTTGTCAGTTTGCAAGAGAAATCACGTATAACATTGTTTGGGCCATTTACATTCATCCAAGGAGGGATAGAAGGAATGCATTTGGAGTCCAATTCTGCACCTTATAAATAGACATATATAGTGCTGCATACATTATTAATATGGGGTTATTGCCTGCTTTATTGGATTCACTCCTGCTCTTCTCTTGGGAAGCCATGGAAAATAGGAAGATTGCACAAATGCCCCCATTAACTAGAATCACTATATACAAAGGAAATAAGATTGTACAAATACCAATATTCACTTGAATCACTCCCTACAATTCAAATAACATAATAACCCATAATGTGTACATGTAATCCCAGTAGCTGCTATCTGAAGTATTCTATACTGTCCTTATCTAAGTTTCTCATGCCACTGGAAGGGCAATGCAGAAATCAAGTTATGCTAAAAGAACCTACTTCTTAGTCCAAGGAAGAAGATATATAGTCAATTTTTGCGCAAAGGTAACACTGAATAGGTTATGCCAGTGTTGTTAAAGGGATGGCAAAATAAACTTAGGAGAGAAGCAATATTGGATTCCCAGACATTATTTTCATCAATGCCCAACATGTTTAGTGGGATGAGGTATTCTGTTTATTCAGTGCCTTGAACATAGTTGGAACTCAATAAATATTTGCTTAAATGAATGGAATCAAGGAATCTGGCTAATCTATTTTTCTTCATGCCTAGAATGCAATTCATCTGTTTCTCTGCCAGTTGAAATCCAACTAGTTCTGAAAAGGTCCAATTCAAATATCCTTCTCTCCCTTTAGCCTTCTTTGATCCCCAATTTCCCCCAGCCAGAAATATTCTCTAAGACTATTTTCTAGACATCTCAATCACTTTCTTATTCTACTGAGATCATTTCCTACTCTCTAGTCTACTCCTTATTTCCAGCCCTGGCAACTGCTTTACTGCCTGGATCAGAAACTATGACCTGTGGATTTTAACCCTTTTATCTCTAGAATTCTATCTTTAGGTCCTAATCTCAAGATTAGTGACTGTGGCACAGTATATTCTTTCAAGCAAGCTCTAGCCCTTCACCTTATTAACATTTTATCCAAAATCCTTGCCTCTGCATGGTTCTCTTTCCCCTTAATTTAGGGAATCATGATTACCAATTTTAGCTTTGTTCCTATAAGAGGTGTGAAGATCTATGTCCTTTGGCCCTCTCTTCTGTCCCTGTAACTAGACCAATGTCAATAATATACTCACACAAATGAGTACAATATCAAGAGGATCATATATTCTATTAAAATTTAAGGTCTTTGAGTATTAATATTATTTTTGATTTTGTATTTGTGTGTATAGCACTTAACACAGCTTTTGACCCATACTAAGCACTTAGATGATTTTTCATTTATCAATTAATTCATGTATTCATTCATTTGTGTATATTTTGTGTGAAATATATGCACCCAATAAGATGGTTAATTTCTTGAACACTGCATTCAAATATGATCAAATTGTTCCTATCCTACAAAACAAACAAAAAACAAAAAACTTAATGTTCTCACAAGCTCTTTGCCTATATCTTTCCTCTCTTTCTCAGCCAAAACCCTAGAAAAAAAACTATCTACAATTATTGCTTATACTTCCTTACCTCTCTCTCCCTGCACAAACCTTTGCAATCTAATTCTGACCTCATTATTCAACTGAAATAGCATTCTAAAGTTATCCTCATCGTCTCTGTTGCAGTGCTCTCCAAACAGATTTCTTTCTTCAAATTTTAAGAAATGCTGAAGTAATTATCCTTAAGCACAGTCCTGACCCAACCTTATCATTTCTCTACTAAGTAAACTCCAGTGGCTCCCTATTGCATCTGAGATCAAATATAAACTTCTCTGTTTAGCTTTGAAAGCACTTCATAAACTATCTTTCTAGCCTCATTATGAATTATTTCTCTTCCTGCATTCTCAAGTCCATCTAAATTTGTGTACTCTGTTTCTCTCATGTGACACTCCATCACCCATCTTTGTGTACTACTGGTACTATCTATTTCATGTGACTGGTTTTTGTTTTTGTTTTTTTGGAGGAGGAGGAAATCTTTTGGAGACTTTAAAGTGCAATAGACATATGCATTGTTATTAAATAATTTTTGCTCTGTCAGATCTCATTTTGGATATTAAATTTCAGTTCTGGGAATTATGATTTAAGATTGATATTGAGAAGTTATAAAGTGTACAGAGAAACACAGCCAATATTATAAAAGACCTTAAGTCATGTCATATGAGGAACAGATGGAGAAGTGGGTATATTTAGCCCAGAGAAGTAATCATAGGATGGGCTGAAGGATTATGCTTTTGTTTCTGGTAAATATTTGAGTAGTTATCTTGTGGAAAAGGAATGAGATATGTTTAGTTTGGCCCTAAAGGGTTGAACCAGAAGCAGTGGGTTAAAGGTACAAAGATGAAAATTTAGGCTTAATATGAGAGAAAACTTCCTAACAATTAAAACTCAAAGTGAAATGGGCTCTCTCAAGAGGTGCTAGGCTCCCTTGCCATGGGGATCTTTAAGAAGGGATTGATCTACTAATTTTCTAAAAATATTATGGTAGGGATTCTTTTCAGAAATGTTGGAATAAATAGCCATGGAGGTTCCTTCTGACTTTCAGATTCTGTAAGTGTACATATATATACACAGTCCCCCCACTCCAACCCCATAGATATATTTATGTCATTATAGTTGAAGAAGAAGAAGAAGAAGAAGAAGAAGAAGAAGAAAAAGAAGAAGAAGAAGTAGTAGTAGTTTGGGTTTTACTTAATTCCTTTAAAATTCTTTTAAAACTGATTGTCTTTGTCAAATGTATTTTTATATATATAAACATACATAGATTTTAGTCATGTTATATATAGTCACATGTATGCACATACATGTGCATATATAAGCATGTGTGTATCAACATAATTCACAAGTGTATATGTGCTTAATTGATTTATACATGTGTGTATGTGTACACATACTTATATATGTATGTATATAAATATCTATATCTATATCTATATCTATGTATATTGCATAAGTGAGAACTACACAGAGCTCTGCCAGAGTGAGCACTCCTTAAATGTTGCTGGGAATGAACAGTAACTAGAACTCTCTTACTCAGAACATTCAATTAACCAGAATTCCTCAGCCATGCCAGATAACAGAAAATAAGATTGAAAGCCTTTATAATACTTAGGAATATTCATTCTATGTAGCTCTTTCAGCCATGTGTAGAAATGACTAAATACTGTTAACATATGGAATTAAGCAGCAATGACATAAGTGACTCCTTCAAGACATAATCTTGAACTTCTGAAACACTTTTTCAGCCACCAAAAAATGTATTACTGAGTTCCATACTTATGGTAAAAATACCTAAAGAGTTAATATGGCAGTCTGCCATATTGAATCAATCTATCAGGCCTTGAGATGAATGATGGAAACAGCACTGAAAGTTACTATATCACTATCATCACAATGTAGCTGCTTCTGTACCTCCTTCTCCTCCTCCAGGAAAGTGGAATATAGCAGAGTTTATAGTTATGAAATTTTATCATTATGAAAAAAATTACTCTTGTGCTTAATGAACCCGAAGACTGGGTTAGAGTCTATTTTCATAGAGTTGTTTGGCAAGGGAAAGAGGATGAAGACACTATGGGGAGGAGATGCAAAGCTAGTCATTGTTGGGTTTTATTGCAGAGGCTATCTTTGCCAGAAATAAATGGCTCTGAGATTATAATGCTGGATAGGAAAAAAGCCAATTACCAATGACCTGTTTAAAGTCATCCTACTGGTTAGATAGCTCTGAAATCTTAGTCTAAAGTAGAAAGAGTTTTGGACTTATAATCAGAGGACATGGATTCCCATCTTAGTTCTGCTCTTTAATAATTAGACTAGTTGGGGAGGCAATGTGATTTAGTGGGAAGGATGCTAGATTTGGAATCAGAGGATCTGGGTTTGAATACTACTTCATACACTTAGTTTCTGTGCCTCTTTTATCTCATATATAAAAGAAAGGATGATGACCTCTAAGAGTTTTTTCCAACTGAGTGTATGACCTGTGAGGATCCTTTCATTTCTAAACCTATAATCTTATGTTTCTTTTCTATTGTTAAAATTAAAACAAAAGAAATGGCAGCTGGTAGTAAATAGGTGGAGAAATTGTTATCATTCCCTTTTTGCAGATAAGAAAACTCTTTAAAGAGGTTTATTTACTAGCTCAAAGTCATGTGATAAATCAATCCTAGAGCTAGATTTATGTTTCTCTGTCCCTTTCCTATTCCTTCCTCTATCTCATAGTAAGAATCAGCCCAAATATGAAGTAACTGCAAAAGAAATTAGCAGTACAGCAGGACTCTCTAGAGACAAGATGCACATGTTCTTGAAAAGATAAATCTTTAAGAATTGGGCACTGAATGAAAATTCCATGAGATTATGTTTTATTTGGAGACAACAGAGTAATCCAATTCCACATCAGACAAAAAATTCATACAATATAAAGAACGCAGACATTGACTATGAAACAGGATTGGGTTGGAGGTCTAACTCCACTTCCACACTGATCTGTGACTTTAGGCAAGCCTGTTAATTTCTATGGGCTTCAGTGAGACCTAGACAGTGTCCAAAATTCACACCAGTTCTAAAGGGATGATCCTTTCATTCCATTGAACTGTGAACCCTAAATTCGCCCCTAAAGCCTGCTTCTATATCATCAATTTGCTTAACCTCTACTTCAGTTCCCAAATTGTAAACTGGGGGCAATAATAGTAATTATCTCACAAGCTTATGAGGATCAAATGAGATAATTTGTAGAAACAAATAAACCAGTAAGCACTTAGCACAGTGCCTGGCATTTACAAAGAATTATATAAAGGCTTATCCCACCTCATCTTTTTTTGCTATGTAACCTTTCCTTCTCTTAGGACATTTAGTCTCATATGTAAAATTTAGGGAATTACTCCTTTCCAGGTTTGACAGGTTACAAATCTGAACTGGGAAAGAACATCAGGACAAATTGCATGTTTTGTTTGTCCTGTACGATGGTAGCCATTTCAAGACCATACACTGGAAAAACAAAACAAAACAAAACAAAACAAAACAAAACAAAACAAAACAAAACAGACAAAAAACTGGCTATGGAATGGCATTTTTCAGTTTCTCTGCTGCCTCAAAATAAAAAAAAAAAAAAATCCTTACTCACAAACCATTGGCCCAGTTTCAGAATTTGAGATCCCAGTAACCTCTTCATAGCTGAATACTCAGAATGTTCTATCCCAATCTGCAGTATGTTTCTATTTATAGTAATAATCATTAGTTCTCCATTTCCAATCCCCAGAGCCTCACCTGTTCTCCTCTCTATCCTCTGGCAGAAGTTGACTTCAGAGGGTTTTCTGAGAGCTCTTTGTAATATTAGTTAACATGTACAGGAAAGCCCCAAGGTCATGTTCTACTCTTGACACCCTTCACTTTAGATTTGAGAAATTCCCTAAAACTCTCATTAGTAGAGGCCGTCTCCTACCTATGAAAGTTTAAAAATCTCAGGCTAATCATCCGCTTTGCACACTTCTCCACACAAGGCACAGGAAGAGCCTTTGCTTCCCACCCCTTTCTCCCCTGACTCCATTCTTGGGCATCACATTTATACAGACGTGGGCTGTCAAAATCTGACATTGTATGGTATTTAAAATAAAATAAAACAACCTTCTCATGTGAAATTGGCATTAAGACTAAAGGCAAAACCTGGGGCCGAGGGAATGAGGAAGGGAAGCAACAACCAAAAGGCCTTAATGCATCTCCTCTTTTGGTCCATTTTATTTTATTTTTTTAAACCATGTTCTCACATCACATTTGCAGCTTAGAGGATAAGTTGAAAATCCTTTCAAAGATATAGAAATTGAACTTCTCCCAGGATGGGTATTCATTAAAATATTCTATCCAGAATTATTGTATTATAGATATTACAGGGGGAAGGAATTTGGGGTTCACTTTGACTACTCTTTCCACTGGATAGCTCCTAAGATCTTTTACATTTGACCAACTGAGCACTAAATATTAATATGAGAATCATAATCTTACTCAAAAGTCTTATTAATTTTGTGGACATTTCTTCCCCAGTACAAACAAGTCTATCAATCAAAAATAAACTCCTTTGTGGCTTTCTTCAGATCCTCACACTTCTGTGACCACCTGGTAATTTTCAGGTTCATGGTATTGTTTTGGGTCAGTATCTATTCAAATCACAGTTTGAGCCCCCATTCTAGTTCATTTCTGGGCCAGAGTATACTACTTACAGAATGAATTTTAAACAAGAAGGGAATTAATTAAAAAAGGATACCAGGGTAAATACATGAAATTTAATTAGTCAGCAAGCTTTCTCAGCATTTAATGGCTGCTCTGCTTGATCACTTCCCACTCAATTCTGATACCACAACCTAAAAAACATTGACTTCTTGAAGCATTGCACATCTAGGGAATGCTGTTGACTTTTGGTATTGAAATGTAAACAACACTTTTGACTTCTTAGAAACCAAAGGAGAAATCTGAACCTTTCTCTCCTACTATCATGTCTCTCCATGTTTTTGCATTCCTTCCACAATCTCAAGCCTTGTCTATGTAGTTCCCATTTTCTTTTAAAATGGAGTTGCTAGAAGCTTAAGTCTCCAATCCTAGTTGATGTTTTCATGTTGGGAACTTCATGCATAAGACTCCTAGGACAAGAAATCTACAAAGAATATCTACTAATGAATGGGGTTTTCCCTGCCTGATCCAAAGCATTATAAGTACACAGAGGCCACAACATATTCATTTATATTTAAAGTTGAAGATATAACACTAAACAATAGCTCTAAAGACAGAGACATATATTTTTGCCAAAAATATAGAATTCAATTACAGATCTGTAACTGTCAGAAGACTTGTTTGGGATGACTTAAGGTTATGTAGCCTGCCAGTTCTAAACACCAAATGTAAAAAATGAAAAAGAAAAAAGAGATAACTTGAACAGCATCATTGAGCAAAAAATAAGAGAGTGATGTAAGCATAGGCTAGTGATCTGGAGAGAGAGAGAGAGAGAGAGAGAGAGAGAGAGAGAGAGAGAGAGAGAGAGAGAGAGAGAGAGAGAGAGAGAGAGAGAGAGAGAGAGAGAGAGAGAGAGAGAGAGAAGAGAGAGAGAGAGAGAGAGAGAGAGAGAGAGAAAGAGAGAGAGAGAGAGAAGAGAGAGAGAGAGAGAGAGAGAGAAGAGAGAGAGAGAGAGAGAGAGAGAGAGAGAGAGAGAGAGAGAGAGAGAGAGAGAGAGAGAGAGAGAGAATGAGAATCTGAGAATGTGGAAGAAAATCCAGAAAAATTTATCTTCTTATTCACATATCTCTGAACATAATCATTACCTCCCCAAAATCTAAAGGTAAAATATTACCATGCTGAACACAATTTCTAAACAAGATGAGATTTTCAGTTATAATTTGAGATCCAATATTTGAGGGAAAAGCTAATTTGAGATTAAGAAGATTCTGCCATAATAATAATAAAGATTGCTTTGTCATTCTGGCTACATGGGTTATCAGTAACTCATTTTCTGAGACTCAGATCTCTTGAGAATTGAGGGGAATATGCAAGTAGCCAGAAGGTAATAAACTAACAATAAATAATTATGACATTAGGATCCCTCTAATAGTTTATGGAAATTTTCTTTAACCTTACAATTTAATTCTATATTCTAGTTTTTCTCATTTGCTTAAACTGAAAATATTTTTTAATTATTGTATTTTTTTTTAATAATAGCTTGTAACATTCAACATTCACCTTTGCAAAACCTTATGTTCCAAACTTTTTTTCCCTCACCTCCTCCCCTAGACAGCAAGTAATCTAATATATGAAAAACATGCAACAAAAAAAGTGAAAATATTATGTTGTGATCCACATTCAGTCCCCCATATCCTCTTTCTGGATGCAACTGGCTCTCTCCATCACAAGTCTATTGTAATTGGCTTGAATCATCTCAATGTTGAAAAGAGCCAAGTCTTAGAATTGATCATGTGTTGCCATGTACAATGTTCTCTTGATTCTACTCAATTCACTCAACATCACATCATATAAGTCTCTCCAGGCCTTTCTAAAATCACCCTCCTGATCATTTCTTATAGAAAAATAATATTCTATCACATTCACATATCATACCTTATTCAGCCATTCCCCAACTGAAGGGCATCCTCTTAGTTTCCAGGTCTTTGACATACTAAAAGGGCTGCCAGAAACATTTTTGCACACGTGGGTCCTTTCTCCATTTTTATGATCTTTTTGGGATACAGGCCCAAATAGAGACACTGCTGGATCAAAAGATATGCACAGTTTGAAAATCCTTTGGGCATAGTTCCATATTTTTCTCCAGAACTCAACTAACTCCATTAACTCCACTAACAATGTATTAGTGTCCCAGTTTACCCACATCTCCTCCAATACTTATTGTTATCTTTTCCTGTCATCTTAGCCAATTTGAGAGGTGTGTAGTGGTACCTCAGGTTTGTCTTAATTTATATTTCTCTGATCAATAGTGATTTAGAGCATTTTTCATATGACTAGAAATGGTTTTAATTTTTTTTATCTGAAAATTGTCTGTTCATATCCTTTGACCATTTTATCAATTGGAGAATGCTTTATATTCTTATAAATGAGGCAATTCTCTATATATTTTAGAAATGAAATCTTTATCAGAACACTTGGATATAAAATATTTTTCCAGTTTTCTGCTTCCCTTCTAATCTTGTCTGCATTGATTATGTTTGTACAAAACCTTTTTAACTCAATATAATCAAAATTAACCTTTTTGCATTTCATAATATACTCGAGCTGTCTTTGGCCATGAATTCCTTCCTTCTCCACAGACCTGAGAAGTACATTAGCCTTTGTTTTTCTAATTTGCTTATAGTATCAACCTTTATGTTTAAACCATTAACCCATTTCAATCTTATTGTTGTATACTATATTAGATGTGGATTAGTGTCTAGTTTCTGCCATACTAGTTTTCAATTTTCCCAACATGTCCAATAGTGATTTTTTGTCCCAGAAGCTGGAGTCTTTAGGTTTATCAAATACTGTATTATTATAGTCGTTGACTATTGTGTCTTGTGAACCTAACCTATTCCACTGATCTACTACTTTTTCATTTAGTACCAAATGGTTTTGATGATTGCTGCTTTACATGTAGGCCTTCATCTGCATTTTTTCACTCATTCCCTTGAAATTCTTGACCTTGTTCTTCCTGATGGAGTTTGTTATTATTTTTTCTAGATCTGTAAGGTAATTTCTTGGCAGTTTGATTAGTATGGCACTGAATAAATAGGTTAATTTATATAGAATTATCATTTTTATTATATTAGTTCAGCTTACCTATGAGAACTTGATGTTCTTTCAATTGTTTAGATCTAACTTTATTTGTGTGGAAACTGTTTTGTAATTGTATTGATATAGTTCCTGACTTTGTCTTGGCCGGTAGATCCCCAAATATTTCATATTTTCTACAGTTATTTTAAATGGGATTTCTCTTTCTATCCTTTGCTGCCAGACTTTGTTGGTAATGTAAAAAAATGCCAATGATTTATGTGAGTTTGTTTTATATCTTGTAAGTTTATTAAAGTTGTTAATTGTTTCTAGCAGTTTTTTTTAGTTGATTCTCTAGGATTTCTAAGTATACCATTATATCATCTGCATAGAATGATCATTTGGTTTCCTCATTACCTACTCTAAGTCCTTTAATTTCTTTTTCTTGTCTTATTGCCAAAGTTAACATTTCTAATACAATATTGAATAGTAATGGTGATAATGGGCCACTTTGTTTTACTCTGATCTTACTGGGAATCCTTCTAGTTTATCTCCATTACATATAATGCTTCCTAATCATTTTAAATGGATGCTACTGATCATTTTAAAGAAAACCCCATTTATTCCTATGCTCTCTAGTGTTTTTAATAGGAATGGGTGTTGGTTTTGTCAAATGCTTTTTTTGTATCTATTGAAATAATCATATGATTTCTGTTAGTTTTGTTATTGTTATAGTCAATTATGCTAACAGTTTTTCTAATATTGAACCAGCCCTGCATTCCTAGTATAAATCCTTGTTGGTCATGGTATATTATCATAGTGATAACTTGCTATAATCTCTTTGCTAATATTTTATTCAAAATTTTTACATTAATATTCAATAGAGAAATTGGCCTATAATTTTCTTTCTCTATTTTGATCCCACCTAGTTTAGGTATCAGCACCATATCTGTGTCACACGAGGAATTTCATAGGATTCCTTCTTTCCCTACTTTTCCAAATAGTTTGCCTAGTATTGGAATCATTTTTTCTTTAAATGTTTGTTAGAATTCACTTGTAAATCCATCTGGCCCTGCAGATTTTTTTCTTAGGGAATTGATTAATAGCATGTTCAATTTCTTTTTCTAAAATGGAACTATTTAAATATTTTTAAAAATAATTTATTCTCTCTTCTGGTAATCTAAGAAATCTATTTTTTTTGAAAAATATTCAAAAAATCAGTATTCATCAATTTCATTTAGAATAGCAGATTATTGGCATACAATTGGGCACAGTAGCTCATAATTATTGCTCTAAATTCCTCTTCATTGGTGGAATGTTCACCTTTTCATTTTTGATACTAGCAATTTGATTTTCTTCTTTCCTTTTTCTAGTCAAATTAATTAAAAGTTTATCTATTCTGTTGTTTTTTTTTCATAAAACCAACTCTTAACTTTGTTTATTAGTTCAATAGTTTTCTTATTTTTAATTTTATTAATATCCCCTTCTTTTTTCAGAATTTCAAATTTGATATGTAATTGAGGGGCTTTAATTTGTTCTCTTTCTAGCTTTTTTAATTGCATGCCCAATTCATTGATCTTCTCTTTCTCTATTTTATTCAAGTAAGCATCTAGAGATTTAAAATTTCCCTTAAGAACTGCTTTGACTGCATCTCACAAATTTTGATATGTTGTCTCATTATCATTCTTTTGGATGAAATTAATGATTGAGTCTATAATTTGTTGTTTTACCTACTTATTCTTTAGGATTAGATTATTTAATTTCCAACTAATTTTTTATTTATTTTTTTCTGGTCCTTTATTACATGTAATTTTTATTGCATCATGATCTGAAAAAGATGCATTTACTATTTCTGCCTTTCTGCATTTGATTTTGGGACTTTTGTGCCCTAATGGAGGGTCAATTTTTGTGTAGGGTCCATGTACTATCAAGAAAAAAGTATATGTCTTTCTGTCTTCATTCAATTTACTGCAAAGTTCTATCATACCTAACTTTTTAAAAATTCTATTTACCTCTTAAACTTCTTTCTTATTTGTTTTGTGCTTTGATTTATTTAGTTCTTAGAGAGCAAGGATGAAATCCTCCACTTGCATAGTTTTGCTGTCTATTTCTTCTTGTAGATATCAACTTCTCTGCTAGGAATCTGGATGTTATACCACTTGGTGCATATATGTTTAGTATTTATATGATTTCATTATTTATGGTACTCTTTAGCAAAATAGTTTCCTTTCCTTCCTTATCTCTTTTAATTAGATCTATTTTTGCTTTTACTTGATCTGAGATCAGAATCCCTACCCCTCCTTCTTTTTTTTTTTTTTTTTTTTTTTACTTTAGCTGAAGTATAATAGATTCTGCTCTAGTCTTTTGTCTTTAATCTGTATATTGCACTCCACTTTAAATGTGTTTTTTGTAAATAAGATATTATATGATTCTGGCTTTTAATCCTGTCTATTATCTGCTTTCGTTTTGTTAGAGAGTTTATCTCATTTACATTACAATTAAAATTATTAACTCTGTATTTCCTGCCATCTTATTTTCCCCAAGTTATAGTTTTCTCTTTCCTTTCCCCCTTTCTCTTTTCCCCAGTGTTTTGCTCCTGACCACCACCTCAGTTTGCCCTCACCTTTTTCAACCCTTCCCTCTTTTCCTTTCCCTTTTCCCTTTCTACTTCCCTATAGGGGAATATTCCTTGGAGTTTTCATTTTGGAAGTTCTTTCAGGAGGTGATCATGGATGATTTCAATGACTTTTTTTTTTTTTTTTTTACCGTCTGGTTCTAGGACATCAGGCCAGATTTTTTGGAAGATTTCTTCAAAAATGTTGTCTTTTTTTTCCTTGTGGTTTTTAGGTCATCCACTAATTTTTAGATTGTTTCTCCTGCATCTATTTTCCAGTTCAGTTTTTTTAATGAGATATTTTACAATTTTTTCTATTTTTTTGTGTTTTGTTTGACTGATTCTTGAAGCCACATTGACACTTAGACTTTCATTTGTCCAATTCTAATTTTGAATGAATTATTTTCTTCAGTTAACTTCTTTACCTCCTTTTAAATATACTGTTTTTTTCATTAAATTTTTCCCCCCATTTCACCAATTTGGTTTTTAGGGAATTGTTCTCTGTTTCCATTTTACCAATTCTGTTTTCCAAGGAGTTGTTTTCATTTTCCATTTGCCAGATCTATTTTTAAGGAGTTATTTTCTTTTTCCATTTCATCAAATCTAATTTTGAAGGAGTGATTTTCTTCAGATAATTTCTGTGCTTCCTTTTCCAAAGCTCTCATTTCCTTTCTTCATTTTTCTTTTAACTCTCTTTTAAGATCATTTAAAAAAATTCTTCCAAAAGAGCTTTTTGAGGTGGAGAGCAACTCATAGCATCCTTTGAGAGTTCATTTGGAAATGCTTTGCCTATAATATCCTTAGGATTTGAGGTCTGTTCTTCCCTCACTTTATAAGACTATTTGTGGTTGGAGCTCTTTTTGCTTTTTTGCTCATTTTTAATGATTGAAGTCTGCTCTTAGAGCAAAGGGGGAATTATTTAAAGCTTTCTCTGTAGGTGACAGTGGCTTCACACTGTTGTGGGACCTGTGCTACTGACTTTGTGGGCATGGTCAAGTTTTGTTTGTTATGTTGGGGTTCAGGGACTCATTATTTGCCTTCTGTAGTTGCATTGGAGGTCTTACAGCCAGTCTTCTGATCCACAGACTTTTGAACTAGGATGGGGTAGCCAACACAGCTGCATTTTTGGCTTAGAACCTCCCAGTAATTTCCCCAACATGCAGAGGCCTCTACAACCTAGGCCTTCCTGTACTGCTTCCATGCTGGACCACCTCGCCAATAAAGATGAACCTTTTCTGAAGTTCTTCTAAAATATCTTCTGTTGGAAATTTGTTACACTCCAGATTGTGAGTTCTGTCACTCAAAAACCCATTGAGAGGCATGATCTGGTATTGATTCTGAGAGAAGTCAGGAAGATCTCAAAGACTTTTCTACTCTCAGCTATCTTGGCTCCACCCTTGAAAATATTTTTAAGGATTATATTCTTAAAACTATAGAAAAAATCATTTTCTCTTCACTTTTCTGGTAAAAAAAAAGGTAATTAAATTGTTTTTATGATAAAACAAGTATATATACTTCTGCAAATAATATTTACTTAATCAATTAAAACTATTTACTAAGTAATCATCATATGTCTAGTACTATTCTCAGCATATTATATGATACAGAGAGGTATAAAATATAACCTTATCTAAAAGGACCTAAAGGATTTTTGAGGAGACGGCCCACATGAAGCTGAAGTTTGCAATAGTACAGAATACAATTTTTGTAGCAGCTCTGCTGTTGGAGGCCAGAAATGAGATAAATCAATAAAAATCAGAAGACAAGGCATTGATGTGGTCTGGTAGTCTAATCAATCAATCAGTCATTTTGGCACACTTAAAAATAACTACTGTACTCAGGTGAGAGAATCTCTTTTGAATCAATCAATGAATCATGGGTCAGGTGTGAAAAGTCCTTGGTCATTTTTAAAATAAGGAAAAAATCATTAGATGATGCTAAGAGGAGATATATTCAGATGGCTTAAGGAACTTGTACAGCCAGACTAAAACTATCAGCTCAATTTCTATTCAAAGATTGGAGTATCTGATAACACAGAGGAGGAAATAGTCCAGCTAGGCTGACTTTATTATTATTATTTATTATTATTAAAGCTTTTTATTTACAAACTATATGCATGGGTGATTTTTCAACATTGACACTTGCAAAACCTTTTGTTCCAAATTTTCCCCTCTTTTTCCCCTCTCCTAAATAGCAGGTAGTCTCATACATGTTAAATATGTTGTATGTTAAATCCAATATATGTATACACATTTATAAAAATGCTGCACAAGAAAAATCAGATCTATAAAGAAAGAAAAAATACCTGAGAAGGAAAACAAAAATGCAAGTAAACAATAACAGAAAGAGTGAAAAAGCTATGCTGTGGTCCACACTCATTTCCCATAGTCCTCTCTCTGGATGTAGATGACTCTCTTTATTACTGAACAATTGCAACTGATTTGAATCATCTCATTGTTAAAGAAAACCACGTTCATCAGAATTGATCATATCATAATCTTGTTGTTGCTATGTATAATGATCTTTTGGTTCTGCTCATTTCACTTAGCTTCAATTCATGTAACTCTCTCCAGGCTTCTCTGAAATCATCGAATTGGTCATTTCTTACAGAACAAAAATATTCCATAACATTCATATATTATATCTTATTCAGCCATTCTCCAATTGATGGACATTCATTTAATTTCCAGTTTTTAGCCACTACAAAAAGAGCTGCCACAAACATTTTTGCACATGTGGATCCCTTTCCCTCCTTTAAGATCTCTTTGGGATATAAGCCAGCAGTAACACTATTAGGTCAAAGGGTATGCACAGTTTGATAACTTTTTGAGCATAGTTCCAAATTGCTCTCCAGAATGATTCAATTTGTTTACAGTTCCACAACTATATCCAGTTGGTGTCCCAGTGTCTCAGTGTCCCAGTTTTCCCTCGTACTCTCCAACATTTGTCATTATCTTTTCCTATCATCTTTGTCAATCTGAGAGGTATATAGTGTTATCTCAGAGTTGTCTTAATTAGAGCACCTTTTCATGTGATTCATCTGAAAATTGTATGATCATAAACCCTAACCATTTATCAATTGGAGAATGGCTTGATTTCTTATAAATTTGAATCAATTCTCTATATTTTGGAAATGAGACCTTTATCAGAATCTTTGAATGTAAAAATGTTTGCTCAATTTGTTGCTTCCCTTCTAATGTTGTCTTCATTAGTATTGTTTTTACAAAAACTTTTTAACTTAAAATAATCAAAATTATCTATTTTGTGATCAGTAATGATTTCTAGTTCTTCTTTGCTCACAAATCCCTTCCTCCTCCACAGGTCTGCAAGGTAAACTATCCTATGTTCCTCTATTTCATTTATAATATCATTCTTTATGGCTAGATCATGAACCTATTTTGACCTTATCTTGGTATATGGTGTTACTGTATGTAACTGTAACTGTATGTAACATATTGTATGTATGTGTTAAGTGTATGTCAATGCCTAGTTTCTGCCATACTGGTTTCCAATTTTCCCAGCAATTTTTGTTAAATAGTGAATTCTTATCCCAAAAGCTGGGGTCTTTGGCTTTGTCAAACACTGGATTGCTATAGTTATTGACTATTTTGTCCTGTGAACATAAGCTGTTCTACTTATCAACTACTCTTTTTCTTAGTCAGTACCAAACGGTTTTGATGACTGCTGATTTATAATATAGTTTTATATCTGGTATAGCTAGGCCATGTTCATTTGATTTTTTTTCATTAGTTCCCTTGATATTCTTGACCTTTTGTTCTTCCACATGAATTTTGTTGTTATTTTTTCCTAGGTCAGTAAAATCGTTTCTTAGGAGTTTGATTGGAATAGCACTAAATAAATAGATTAGTTTAGGTAGTATTGTCATCTTTATTATATTCTCTCAACCTATCCAGGAGTACTTGATACTTTTCCAATTGCTTTTATCTGACTTTATTTGTATGGAAAGTGTTTTGTAGTATTGTTCATATAGTTCCTAACTTTCCCTTGATAGTTACATTCCCAAATATTTTATACTATCAATAGTTATTTTAAATGGAATTTCTCTTTGTATCTCTTGATGTTGGATTTCATTAATGATGTATAAAAATGCTGATGATTTATGTGGATTTATTCTTTTATCCTGCAACTTTGCTAAAGTTGTGGATTATTTCTAATAGCTTTTTAGTTGATTCTCTGGGTTTCTCTAAGTATACCATTATATCATCTGCAAAGAGTGATAATTTGGTTTCCTCATTACCTACTCCAATTCCTTTAATCTCTTTTTCATCTCTTATTGCCAAAACTAGCATTTCTAATACAATATTGAATAGTAATGGTGATAGTGGGCAACCTTGTTTCACTCCTGATCTTATTGGGAATGGTTCCAATTTATTCCATTACATATGATGCTTACTGATGATTTTAAATAGATGCTACTGATTATTTTAAGGAAAAGTACATTTATTCCTATACTTTCCAGTGTTTTTAATAGTATTGGGTGTTGGATTTTATCAAATGCTTTTTTTCTGCATCTATTGAGATAATCATATAATAAGTTGGTTATTGATATACTCAATTATGCTAATAGTTTTCGTAATATTGAACTAGCCCTGTATTCCTTATTTAATCCTACTTGGTCATGTTATATTATCCAGGGGATGATTTTCTGTAATCTCTTTGCTAATATTTTATTTAAGATTTTTGCATCAATATTCGCTAAAAATTTTGGTTTATAATTTTCTTTCTCTGTTTTCATCCTACCTGGTTTAGGTATCAATACTATGTCTGTGTCATAAAAGGAATTTGGTGGAAGTCCTTAATTCCCCATTTTTTCAAATAATTTATGTAGTATTGGAGTTAATTGTTCTTTAAATGTTTGGTAGAATTCACATGTAAATCCATCTGATCCTAGGGGATTTTTTCTTAGAGAGTTGATTAATAGCTTCGATTTCTTTTTCTAAAATTGGGCTATTTAAGCAATTTACTTCCTCATTTGTTAATCTGGACAACCTATATTTTGTGGGTATTCCTCCATTTCACTTAGGTTATCAAATTTATTGGCATAAAGTTGGGCAAAGTAACTCCTAATTACTACTCTAATTTTCTCTTCATTTGCGGAAAGTTCTCCCTTTTCATTTTTAAACTAACAATTTGATTTTCCTCTTTTCTTTTTCTAATCAGATTTAACAAAGGTTTATCTATTCTGTTTTTTTTTTCATAAAACCAACTCTTAGTTTTATTTATTAATTCAATAGTTTTTTTTTTTTTTACTTTCAGTTTTATCAATTTCTCCTTTTAATTTTAGAATTTCATGTTTAGCATTTGATTGGGGGTTTTTAATTTGCTCTTTTTCTAGCTTCTTAAGTTGCAAGCCAAATTTATTGATCTTTTCTTTATTTTATTCAAGTAAGCCTCTAAAGATATAAAATTTCCCCTTATTACTGCTTTGGCTACATCCCACACATTTTGGTATGTTGTCATTCTCTTGGGTGAAATTATTAATTGTATCTATAATTTGCTGTTGCACCCAATCATTCTTTAGGATGAGATTATTTAATTTCCAATTACTTTTTGATCTTTTTACCCCTAGCTTTTTGTTGAAAGTAGTTTTTGTTGCATTGTGATCTGAAAAGAAGGATTTGCTTTTAGGGCAGGAAATGTTTTCCAAGCTTTCTCTAGAGGCAGCAGCAAAGCAGCTGCAGCTGTGCTGGGTCAGTACTGACTCACTCTTGGTGCTGAGTGGGCATGGCCAAGTCCCATAAGATTCTGGCATTTTGGGGTTCACTATTGATCTTTTGTGTTTGTGTTGAATGTTTTGTAACTTCTCTGCTGATCTACTGACTTGCAACCAGGGCAGAGTGGCCAACACTGGTGTAGATTCCTCCTTGTAGATTCTCTGCAGTGTGGAGTCTGTACCGTTCCATCCCACAGAGACCTCAACCCACCCCCGGGTCTGTACAGCTTGCGCTGGCCTCCATACTCTGCCTGCCTGCCTCTGCCTAGCCACCTCCCTATGCACCCAACCAAAACAGAGATTTTCTGGCAATATTTGAAATTATCTTCTGCTGGTAATTTGTTGCTCTCCCAATATTTGTGGATTCTGCCAGTCCAAAAGCTAATTCAAAGGTTGAATTTTGTAATTAGTGTGAGCATAGTGGGATAAGGTGAGAATGAAAAGTGTATCCTCTCTGCCATCTTGGCTTCATCCCCGACTTCATTTTGGAAGAAGAAAAAAGTCTGAAAAAAAATCTCTTGGTTGAGGAAGGAGATGTGTAGAGTGATAGGAGAAAGCTTCTTTATCATTCACCTTCACTGGAAGAGCATAACCTTGTGAACTCTGGAGGATTCAAGAATTTGGATTTCTCATTGGCATCAAAGCAACATCAAAGCCTCCTAGAAAAACAAACAATAACAGTAACAAAAAAAAAAACTATCTTTCCTAAGAAGAACTTTTGAGTACTCTCACAAAAGGTATTCAAAGAGCTCCATATTGTATGTGCTATATAAAGAAAATTTAATTAAGGATGATGACTTGAGAAAGATCTTGAAATAAGCAACTATTTTATAGACTGTGAAGAATGTTTGGAGATGAGAAAGATGAGTCTATCTTGTTGTATGTCTCACAACAAAAAGCTGGATTTTGAATTTTATATCAGGAGAATAGAATCAAATATACATGATATTCTTAGTGGTATCGCACAAAGGAAATTTGAAATCCATGATGTCCTTTAGAATCCCTAAGAAGATAGCTCTAACTAGGAAGATTAGCCCCAATATATAACACACCAGTTCTTTTCTAAAATATTTTATTGATTATTTATGCCATTATTCTCACTCTCTAAACTGAATTCTTTCTTATGATAAGAAAGTCAATTAAGTAAAAACAAGTGACATGGAAACTTTATTGGACAAAATATATAATATTCTTTTCTAAACAGTGCCAGAAATAATCCAGAAAATACAAGTTTCTTCCATAAGGGGGAAAAATATACATTTAAAAAATCTTGAAGACTTTCACAAGTTTTTCCATTATTCAAAATTTGACATTTCTCTTTCCCTCCTCCCCAACTTGAATTGATGTAGCCATGCTGACTACATGTTATGTTTGCTTTGTATATTTCAATCTGTATCAGTTCATATCCATTTTCTCTGAATTCCTCATATCCATAATTTTTACTGGATAATAATATTCTATTATATTTTATAACATTTTTTTCAGCCATTATCTTAATGGCTGAAAATGACACCCATTTTGTTTATACTTCTCAGCCACTGAAATGAATGCTTGAATTAGTTATTTTCTATGCTTTGTTTCCATCTGACTTCTTTAAAGAATATTGCATACTTGTGTGTATATTATGATTGAAGTAAAGTCTATTGTATTTGATCTATTAAACCATTTTATTTATGTATGGGTCTTTTTATGAGAACTTTCAAAGCAGATAGTTGATGGCTGATTGATCTTGGTACAATATTTAATAGTATAATGATGAAACTTGTATTCAATTTGTGGTTCAATATGATATGTCAAAAAATACAAGGTGAGTTTTGTAATGAGAATGTATACACTATTTTAAAATTTTCTTTTTTGAACCAGGATTGCAAAATATGTAATAGCACTGAGATTATTATTTTAGGATAATAAATGTCTATATTAATAAGTTGAATGAATTATTTACTTCTGAAGTTTATAATCATCTCATTAAAATTAATGATTTTCTCTAATTTTACCAAATAACATAATTTCATAACTTAAAGTGAACTTCCTGAATTGTCATCCATCCTTTTCTTAAGTACCTTTAATGAGGGGGACCACTACCACCCATGTAAGTCCATTGCATTTTGGGATAATTCTACTAATACTTAGGATATTTTTCCTACTATCATGCTTCAATGAACTTTTTAACTTTCCCTTACTTCCTTATTCTTTCTTCTCTGGTCAAAGAGAGCTAATTTAGTAGATCTTTCACATCACAAAGCCCTTCAAATATATGATGATTGCTTTCACATGCCTACCCTACCCTACTCCTACTCCCATATTCCTCTCACACACATCTTTCTCTCCTTCTCTAGGCTAACATCACAGATTTTTTCAGCTACTTTTTATATTGTATAAACTCAAAGTCATTCACCATCCATGTTGTCCCCTTTCTAGTTTACCCATATCCTTTCTAAATTATGGTTCCCAAAACTGAACAGAATATTTAGATATGAGGCGTGTGTGTGTGTGTGTGTGTGTGTGTGTGTGTGTGTGTGTTTTATGGATAAGGACAGTACTTTGGCAACCTGTTTTGTGGGATCTATTGCTCTGCCAGAATATACTGGGGACTGGAAGACATTGAAACTACTGTTCCTAGGAAACAGACAATAGTCGCTGCTTGCCTCAGAGCACTTTGGTGGGATGATTTAACATAGTAAACAAGCTTGGTTTTGGAATGTGGAAATAGGATTAAGTGGATATAAATGCAATGTAGAATGGGATGATTTGTACTTGATAGAATTGAAAAGATTCTTTATGTACACTTGGTACCCATGTATGCTTCCATGTTAATGGTGAAAGCACTTGGCATTTGCCCATTTGGTATTTGCAAAAATAGAGGCATTCCCATTTTGTAAACTGCTCACAGATACATTAAATAACCCAGTGCTATATGGACATCTGGTCTGTTCAAATTCTGCCAAAACTGGATAAGATCACTGCTGTGGTCCAACTTTATGATGGGTAACTGCACTCTTAGAACACAAAACCAATCATTTCTCTTGCATTCCCTGCATTTTCTGGGACTAAATAAGATTCAAGTCAAATATCTAAATTCAGTATTGCTTTAGCTGTGTTTGAGTTACCTACTGGTCTGTTTTGTGGATGGTTCTGCACAAACTAAAAATAAATCCTCATGAAATTTTTATTATCAATAATACTCAGCTAAGGGATCCCCAAATAGAGGAGAATAAAGTAATTTATTGAACCCCTGCATAAGGCTTGTCTCATGTAATATCTCATGTAATGGCTATGACAAGGTTTTCAGTTTGACATCTACTGACCATTGCACTAACAATCAAGAATAACATTTCCTATCTTGTAACAGTCTTACCATTTCTCAGAAAATCCAATGATTCCTGAGGGCTTTCAAGTCTTATGTCTCAAAGAATCCAATGATTCCTGAGGGATTTAAAGTCCTACAACAATCTTATGTCTCAGAGAATCCAATGATTTCTGAGGGTTTTGAAGTCCAATGATTTTCTATGTTCATGAGTCAAACGCCATAACTGCCACACTCTTTCAATGGTGAGCACAATCAGCAACAGAACCACTCGATGTTTCTTGGGTCTTCTCCTTCGTTTCAAGGGTCTGCTCTGTCTCTCTGCGGTGGACAAGGCGAATATGGCTCGTTGGCACCCATCTGATTCCTTCTCCACCTGTAGAGATACAAGCAAACCCTCTCCCCCAAGCAGTTAGCCTATCTGGTCCCTTCCATTCACCACTTTCTGGGTCTCTCCACATCACCTGGCGATTATCAAAGATAGTGGAGCTGCTCGCACTGGACACTGCCCTTCCAGTGGGTTATAAAACCTGTCTGCCGGAGCCAGTGCATCTTTGTCAAAAATCAAGAAGTTAATAGTATAAAGTGCTAGATTTAGAAGCTCTCTAGGGTTACCCGTGGCTCCCCCTTTCTTTTGTTTTTGGAGCAGCGTCTTAATATCTCTGTTTCTCCTCTCTACTATTGCCTGTCCTTGAGGATTAAAGGGTATGCCAGTGGTGAGGAAGGGGAGGAGATGGCTCAGTGGATAGAGCACCAGCCTTGAAGTCAAGAGGACCTGAGTTCAAATCCAGCCTCAGACACTTAACAAACAGAAAAAGTTGTTGAAAGCAGCAAAACAGAGAGCGACGAGAGCCGAGCCAACCGTGGCAATGGCAATCCCAAAAGCCTCTCCTCCCCTTCCTTTTCCACTCCCCTGCCTCCACCCACCAAAATCGTCATTTCCTATACAACACATCAGGACTTGCACAAAGAGTGGGTGGGGGCCATTCTTTCTCCAAGCTTACATATTAATAGAGTATGGTCCAATTACTATTTAGCCTCATGTGCTTGGGACCTCAGTGCATCAACTCAAGCCTCAGCCCATTACACTATCTACTTTTATCCACACTGATGACTTATTTCTTAAAACAGTAGTGAAAGAATGGTTTATACAGGAGCAAAAATATGATATGAACACAAATATTTGTAACTTTCAATCTTTTAATTTATCTAGGGAAATTACTAGAGAATCTGGACTATATACCTGCACATTCATACATGGTATTTTAAATCTATATCCTTGCATACATAAATATAATGCAAAATGGGTTAATAATTTAGATATAAAGAATGATGATATAAGCAAATTAGGAGAACAAAAGTTAGTCTACCTCTCAGATCTATGGAGAAGAAAGGAATTTATAGCTAAACAAGAACTGGAATATGGTATAAAATGTAAAATGGGTAATTTTGATTATGTTAAATTAAAAAGGTTTTGTACAAGCAAAGCCACTGCAGACAAGATTAGAAGGGAAGCAGAAAAATGGGGAAAAAATGTTTACATCCAAGGGCTCTGATAAAGGCCTCATTTCTAAAATATATAGAGAATTGACTCAAATTTATAAGAATACAAATTATTCTCCAATAGATAAATGATCAAAGGACAAGAATAGATAATTTTCAGATGAAGAAATTAAACCTTTCTAATCATATGAAAAAAAAATCCTCTAAATCACAAATTGCACAGAAAAATGCAAATTAAGACAACTCTGAGCTATCGCTATATATGTCTTATATTGGCTAAGATGACAGAAAAGGATAAAGATAAATGTTAGAGGGGACATGGAAAAACTGGGACACACTAATCCAGTGCTGGTGGATTTGTGAACTGATCCAACCATTCTAGAGAGCAATTCAGAAATATACCCAAAGGGTTATCAAAGTATGCATACTCTTTAATCCTGCAGTGTTTCAACAGGGCCTTTATCCCAAAGAGATCATTAAAAAGTGGAAAGCATCCACATGTGTAAAAATATTTGCAGCAGCCCTTTTTGTAGTGGCAAGGAATTGGAAATTGAGTGAATGCCCATCAGTTGGAGAATGGCTGAATATATTATGGTATATGAATGTAATGGAATATTATTGTTCTATAAGAAACGATGATTTCAGAAAGATCTGGGGAGACTTACATGAACTGATGCAAAGTGAAATGAGCAGAACCAAGAGAATATTGTACACAGCAACAGATAAAATGGCTCTTTTCAACAATGTGATTCAGGCAAATTCGAATAGACTTGTGATGGAGAGAGCCCACTGCATACAGAAAGAGGATTGTCGGGACTAAATATGTATCACAACATAGTTTCTTCCCCTATTTTGTTGTTTTTGCTTTTTTTTTCTCATTTTAAAATCTTTTTTGACCTGATTTTTCTTGTATAGCATGATAATCGTAGAAATATATGTAGAAGAATTGCACGTTTAACATATATTGGATTTCTTGCTATCTAGGGGAAGAGGAAAAGGGGAAGGATGGAAGAAAAATCTGAAATACAAAATTTTTGCAAGAGTGAATGTTTAAAAGTATCTTTGCATATATTTTGGAAATAAAAAGCTATTTTTTTTAAAGTTTGAAGTACCTTAAAATATAAAATATATAAACATTTACATGTATGTGTGTGTATATAATAGAAAAGGCATGTCACTCACAAGGCAATAACAAGGTTCACAGTGGGTATATATATCCACAACCATATTGCAACACATCATAAACAAGGAATTGTGAAGGAGAAGTAAAGGTTATCATTGAATTAAATGTTTGTTTAAAAAGCATATATATTAGTAAGAAAGAAGATAGCATGTCCAAATAGTGAGAACAAGGAATAATGGATGGCCAATCCTTTATTTCACTGGTGAAAGAATTCCTTGAAATGTAAGGTGATGTTAATAAAAGTGTCCAATATATGGCAAATTTCTGGGACAGGTTGACAAGAATTCCACCAGGAAGGTAGGTATAGATGAATTATGATCTGTATAAGTGATATCACATGTATTTAAACATGTAAATATGAGTTATTGTCTTTCTAAAACAAACTAGTATATCCATATTATAAAAAGAAATGCAAAAAATAATCATGATTTTTTTTAAATGCCAAAATCATAGCTCAGATATGCACCTCTAATTCTACCATATTTATCAAAGAAGAGGATAGGTATTTGGTGTCTCATTGGTCAGCATATGCATGGTGATGTAGGATTACAGAATGTTATGTCTGGAAGGAAACTTTAGAAATCAGTGAGCACAACTTTCTCGGTTTGCAGTGAAGAAAACTGAAAACTAGAGAAGAAAACTTAACTCATCTAGTTAGGGTTGTGGGCAGGGGCCGGAAGATATCTTCTCTGTTACTATAATAGAAACTAGAGTTTACCTTTCCTTATGCTAGGCTGTGAAATGTCAGGATTTATCAGCTTTGGAGATTTAGCTCTGAAAATGAAATCAAAGCCAGACTAGTAAAGACTAAGCCTTTAATCATATAGTCAAGTTGATCTCTTGCAGGTCAAGTGGATTCCTATAAATTTGCTTGTGCTTCATTAACTATGTATCCAATTCTGTGCCTATGTAATGCAGCTAACTTCAAAATGGAACTGGCTTATAATGCTTAGGCTACAGAGGACAATTCGAAACAGCATCTAGATGCTACCCCAAAAGTTTCTCATTAATTCATATCATATGAAAGTAGAAAGGCTGTCATTATGAGAGGTTAACACTGGCCACCTCTTCTCTAGGGCCCTCTAGATGCCTAAAGAAGCCCAGAGAAGGTGTGTGTGTGTGTGTGTGTGTGTGTGTGTGTATCTCTTACCTGAGCTTCTTTAAGCAGCTAGAGGGCCCTATATGTATGTGTGTATATATATATATATATATATATAATATAATAGTAGACTTTAAAAATGTTTTTGAGTTATGATAATATCTGTAAGATACTTTTCTAGCTTTAAAGTACTTTAAAATATCAGAAAAAAAAATAGGACGTGACTAAGGAAAGTCAGCCTAGGAGTCAAGAAGATTTGAGTTTAATTCCCAAGCCCGCCTGATACATACTAGTTTTGTGTCTTTTGACAATTCACTTAACTTTGTCATGACTATGGAGACTTTCACAATTGCTAATCTGTACTGGTAACAGTCTTATTGGAAGTTTATGTGTTGGTAAATGTTTAACACTTACTCTTCAAATATGTACATGTGTGTACACACATAGATACACTTTTAAGTTGTTTTCTCCATCACTTGCTTTTCTTCTTTAAATATTTTATTTTCCTCAATTATGCATTAAAACAATTTAAAACATGTTTTGAAAAGTTTTTGAGTTTCAAATTTTATCCCTACCTGAGATGCTAAGCAATCCAATATAGGTTATAGATGAGCAATCATATTAAACATTTTCATATTATTCATTTTATATAAGAAAATTTGAATAACAGCAAAAAAGAAGTGAAAATAACATGCTCATTCTATATTCAGACAGTATCAATTCTTTCTTGAGAGGTGGATAGCATGTTTCATTATGAGACCTTTGGGATTGTCTTGGATCATTGTATTGCTGAGAATAGCTAAGTCATTCACAATTCTTCACTGTAAGATATTGTTGCTATCTACAATGTTTTCATTTCCTTTGCATCAGTTCATGTAAATATTTCCAGATTTTTCTGAAATCATCCTGTCCATCATTTCTCATAGCACAATAGTGTTCCATCACAATTATATGCTACACTTTGTTCAACCATTCCCCAATTGATGTATAGCTCCATCATTTTCTTAAGGTTAGACAATCATCAAAAAATTAGACCAAGCCCTAATGAATAGCATTGTCACTTCTGCTATATAAATGTTCGCTCTAAAAATTTAGCAATTAGCTCTTTCTGCAGACCTTTAAAGAGGCTCTAGAACACCCCTGCCTATGTAAATAAAGCCTCAAGTCCAAACAAAATAAATAACAGACCTAACTAAATGTCAAATGTTAGTATTGATATTTTCATTTTTAAGGTTGGAAAAGCATTTTATATACAAGCAGTTAGGTAGCTGCATACAGTTTCCTTCAGTATAAAATGAGGATAATAGCTTCTACCTTGCAAAGTTCTTGTGAGGATTAAATAAGATGCATATGTAAACTGCTTTCCAAAAAATGAAGTACTTTATAGAAAAATTTTCTTATTTGATCTTTTGCACATTCCTGTAAAGTAAGTCTTATCAATATCACACCCATTTTAGAAATGGGAAAACTGAGACTAAGAGATTTATCCAACATCTCATAGATAATAAATATTGGGGTAGGATCTAAACTCAGGTCTTCATAATAATACCACTTTTATTGATCTTTTCCACTATGGTTCACATTCTTTAGATGAAATTTGGAACATTGATTACAATTATGCCAAAGAAGGACAAGAGGAAAAAAAAATCTCACGTGACATTTACTATAACAAATAGATTGGCCTGATCAATATCGTACTTACTTCAATCACTCGCCTTGAGGAGCATAAGTCTCCTGGCTAGCTTCAATTGCTGGTAGACATGCTGGTACAATATTCTCTAATTCTATGTAAGTTACTATATGTTTAATGAGTATCTGGATAATGAGAAATAAAATATCCAACTTTTCTTTTGGTGACCATAGTAGCTCATTATCTCTGATTCGATGATGACTATGATTTTTTTAATTGAACATTTTATGAAAAAACTTTTCTTTCCTCCTAACTTAAAATAGCTATTTTCTATAAATATGGTCTGGGAAGAGTATCTTGGGGGAAACTCCCACATTCTGCATAAGAAATTATTTGCATTCTTTTTCATTTTGAAAAATCTTATCTTCCCTATTTTGTTGACATAAAGATCATGGAAGCCCTGTTAACAAATTTTCAGATTTAGATACCAAGTCCTGATTCTTTATATGGCTGTTAGAAAAATTCTTTCCCTAAATATAGCCAATTAATTTAGTTGCAATGCCATTATCTAAAAATCTGGTGTGGGGGGGAGGAGGGGAATCCAACTACAAGCAAGCTATTGGAATATGGCTATTTTTTTGGTATGTGTCCATCATCAGAGATCTACTTCAAGTTAATGAGGTATGCAATATATATATATATATATATATATATATATATTTTTTTTTTAAACCAAAGTACGTGGTAGAAAAAAATGGAAAAATAGGACATTATCAGGAAATAAAGTTGTCCAAATTATACTTGTATTTCTAATGAGAAAATAACAGGACTACCTAAAAGAGTTCCAGAATTATAGAATTTTATTAGAAAGATTTCAGATTCAATCCATGATAATCAGGCATGAAAGGCATCCCTACCATAATATATTGGACAAATAGTTGCTCAGTTTCTGCTTTGAAAGAAAGAGAAGCCTTTACCTCCTGAGGAAGCTCATTATACTGTTGAACATCTCAAATTGTTAGGAAGATGTTTCTGATAACACATGAGGACAGCTCCCGTCCTCTTGGTACATGCCTTTCCCTAATTGAGCCCTCTCTACTCTAGGTTAAAGGAGATGGTGAATAAGAAACTATAGCAAGCAAATACATCTGATACTTATATACATAAATTGCCTTGCAAACCTTAAAGCACTGATGTGAGACATGAAATGAAACTTTATTGATTAAGGTTACCAGGCAATTTACATATATGAGCATAGAAGCATTAGCCTGATATATCTGCAGGATTCAGTATATATCCCCACAAAGCACTAGGGAGAGAAGATATTAAGGATGTAGAAGTTAGTCCTTCTGTTTGGGTATATATATATATGAAATTTTAATGGAAGAAAAACAACACAGAAATGTAACAGTTTGATAAGAATAGAGAATAATACCACCATAAGTGAGACAATATATATATATCAACTTCAGATCTACAAATATTTATTAAATTAATGACAACAAGGTGTCATTACAAGGCAGGAATATTATTTTCTTAAAATATAATTGCTAAGTCAGAGAGATTGGAATATTCCTTACTCCCCATTTCAGGATAACTTTATCACTCAGTAACTTCTGTTCCTTTGCGATTAACACAACTTCTCTATATCACCCATCAAAATCCTGGTAGTTCTTGTCTACAGACTTTCAAGTCTGTCTTCCTTTCTCATGGAGTTCTTTCTTCACCAATGAGCTCTTCGCCCAAACTAGGGAACTTAAACTTATATACTGATTTTATATATCAAATACCTTAAGTACTCAATTCTTCAATCTAATCACTTCCCATGACCTAATCTTCTAATCTATCTTAGCCACACACAGAGAGGTTGTTACACTTGATCTTGCCATCACTTCCAAATGTAATACCATCTCCAAGTTGAAGAACTCCAAAACCACCTCATCTAACCATAATCTATTGATCTTCCTTTTGTCTTCCCTTACCAAATTCTTCATTTCATCAATAGGGGGATTTCCAGTCCCATGATGCCTCAATCATCTTTCAATCCATCTCTCTTGTACTCTCTTTTTTCCCCTTCTTGAGTCCTTAATAAATCAATTCAATTCCATACCAATCTTTTCTCTTGAGTTTTAAGCCCCTTATGATTTTGCAAATTTTGCCTTGCCAAGCCTAAGCTTTGAATCACTCTCACTATCTATTGCTTTTGCACTATATATAAACTCCTGAATGAAGGCAGAGAAAATCACACAATCATTTTTATTCAACCTACCAAAAAGTTATGTTATATAACTTCAAATGGGACCTCAGTGCTGCTAGGCAATCTACTATATCTCTCCCTTATCAACTTACTATCCCAGTTTCCACAGTGACTCCTCTAAACCTTTTTATCCCTCCTTAAACCTACCAAGGTTCTTCCTCCCTTTATCCTCTCAGTTGAGAACCTTGCCTCATGTTTTACAGAAAAAAAAAATGAGAATTTTTCCATGAGCTCCCCTCTTCTTCATTTTATGTTACTCATATCCTTTTTCTTTCAATCCTTTCTCACATGATGGAATGGTCTTATCAAAGCTAAATCCTCTACTTGATTAGGACCTATTCTATCTCTTCTTTTCCAACTGATAGTTCCCTCTTTCATGTCCACCGTATCACTTTATTATCAGTCTCTCCATATCTACTCATTCCCTACTGCCTATAAACATGCTGAAATCCCCCAATCCAAAAAACAAAATAAAACAAACAAACAAAAAAATCAACCCTCACTCTATCCTTTCTTCATTATTATTGTACTACATCTCTTTTGTCCTTTGTGGCTAAAGTCCTTAAAAAGGACATCTACAATATAGGGGTTTCCACTTTTTCTTCTCAAACTCTCTTCTTAACCCTTTCCAATCTTGCTTCTAATCTTTTCATTTTACCAAAACTGTTCTCTCCAACATTACCAGTAATCTAATTGACAAATGGTCTTTTTCCAATCATCATTCTCCTTGACTTTTCTGTAGCCTTTGCCACTACTGATCACCCTCTCCTTCTTGATATTCTCTCCTTTCTTTGTGTTCAGGATACCACTCAATCTTGATACTTTTGCTTAGCTGAGTACTCCTGAATCTCTTTTACTGGATTATAATTCAGACTACATCCCTAATCATAAGTAATACACAAGATTCTATCATGGACTCTCTTTTCTTCTTTCTCTATTTCACTGGATGACCTAATGAGTTCTCATGTAATTAATTACTATTTCTATGCTAATGATTCTTCAATCTGCCTATTCTTCTCTAACCTCTCAACTAACCTCCAATTTCACATCTCCAATTACTTTCAGACATTTTGAATTGAATGTCCAGTAGATATGTTAAACTCAGTATGCCCCAAACCTAACTTATTATCTTTTATTGTAGATTCACTCTTCTCTCCAAATTTCCCTTTTACTATAAGAGAAACATTATCCTCTCAGTCCCTCAGGATCACATCATTCCCTATTCTCTTTTTCAATATCTCTTCCTCTTTGCCCCATATCCCATCCATTGCCAAGACTTTTCAATTTCAACTCTAATATTTCCTAAATATACTCACTTGTTTCTTCTTACATTGCTACTATTCTGTTATAGGACCTTATCATTTAATGAATAATCTGTATAGTTTGCTATTAGGTTTGCCAACTTCAAGTCTCTCCAAACTCTGATCTATCCATAGCTACCCAAAACAGTTTCCCTAAAGTGCAGGTTTGAGTATCTCATGTCTCCTACTCAACACACTTCAGTGACTCCGCATCATCTTTAGAATTAAATGTAAAATGCTCAGTTTGTTGTACAACAAATAAACTATCCCTCTGCTACCTTTCCAGTCTTCCTTCACCTTGCTCTAGAACATATACTCTTTATTGACAATGAATTTGTTGTTCAGTGAATAAGAAAACTTATCTTTGTTTCCCATACCTGGAATACTCTCCCTCCTCATCTCAACTTATTATCTTTCTTCACTTCTCTTAATTGTTAATTTCATCTTCTAATGTAAGTCTTCCTTAATCCCTCAGTTTTACTATTTTCCTTCTCTTATTTCCTATTTATTTTACATATAGCTTGTTTGTACATATTTGTTTATCTGTCCAATTAAATTATGAGCTCCTGGAGAGTGTGGACTCTCTTTTGACTCTTTTTGTATCCTCAGCACTAAGCCCAGTATATGTCATACAGTAGTGCTTCAAAGATGTTTAGTAACCGCCTGACTGGAATAAATATCCAGAATTATATATCCAAATATGTCTTGTCATTTAGAAATTGCTGTCAGAGATAGATTATAAGCTATGTAAGAAAATGTGTTATTAATGATAATATTTCTTCTTCCTCCTTCCGAACAGTATTGTACCATGTTGGTCACCATCTCATTCACCAGTCTTATTTCAGAATGACTTTTGGGCTGATTCCAAAAATCAAAATTAATTTCTAAAGATGGAGGCATGCTACCATTGAGCATAAACAGAATAATGCATTGCAAAATTTGAAGATAATTCCAGTAGGGAAATTCTCCAAAATATTTTGAGCCATCATATTTGAATAAGCAATAAAATTTTATAGATGACTACTTCGAAGGAAACAACACTCATTAATTTAAGGTGCAAGTTTGGATGTTCATTTAAAAAAATATAAATCCACCACTCATTCTCCTACATTCACAGCCATTGTACCATATTTCAAACTATGTTATAAAATAGTAATCACCAAAAACAATCTGGTACTGGCTAAGAAATAATGTGGTGGATCAATGGAATAGATTATATACACAATCTTCAGTAGTAAATGACCTTAGTATTCTAATGTTTGATAAACTGAAAGATCAAATTAACAATTTGACAAAAACTGCTTGGGAAAACTAGAAAACAGTTTGGTAGAAACTAGGAATAGACTAGTACCTCATACTGATAACAAGATAAAATGGTTAAATGATTTAGGCATAAATAATAGTTTTATAAGCAAAGTAGATGAGCATGCAATATTTTATCTGTCACATCTATAGAGAAGGGAAAAAAGTATTGCTCCACAAGAAATCTTTTTTAAAAGGATATAAATGAATAATTTTGATTAAATTAAAACTAATGAAATCACGATTAGAAGGAAGGCAGAAAACTGGGGAGGGGGAATTTACATTAAGTTTCTTTGATTAAAATTTCATTTCTCAACTATATAGAGAAATGAATTAAATTTATAAGAATTCAAATCATTCCCCAATTGATAAATGGTCAAAGGAGATAAAATAGGCATTGGGACCAAAAAATCAATTTTTAATCATATTTTTAAAAATATTATCTAAATCATTATTTATTAGAAAATATAGATAAAAACAATTCTGAAGTATCACCTCATACTTGTCAAATTGGTTAATATGACAGAAAAAGAAAATGACAAATGTTGAAGGGGATGTTAGAAAATTGAGTCCTACATTGATGGTAGGATTGTGAACTGATCCAACCATTCTGGAGAGCAATTTGGAATGAGGTTCTCTCAAGAGTAAAAAACTGTGTATTTCCTTTGACCCTGCAAAAAACACCACTATGTTTGCATCCCAAAAAGATTTTTTTAAAGGAAAAGAACCTATATGTTAAAAGAAATTATAATAGCTCTTTTTGTGATAATCAAGAGTTGGAAATTGAAAGGAGACTCATCAATTGGGGAATGGCTGAAAAAATTATGGTTTATTATAGTGATAGAATACTATTGTGGTATAAGAAACAATGAGCAAGATGCTTTCAGAAAAAGCTGGGGAAAATTTCCATGAATTGATACTTCATTTTGTATCATTTTAGAACCCAGAAAACACTATACACAGAAGAAGCAATACTGTTTGATGATCAGTATTGAATTACTTATTTATTCTCAGTAATATGATGATTTAAGATAATCCCAAAGGATTTATAATGAAAAATGCCATCTATCACCAAAAAAAGTACTGACCAAATCTGAATACAGATAAAGCATACTTTTTAAAATTAGGGGGGACATGGGAAGATATAGGGTCCTGTGTTTTTTTCCACAATGTGACTAATATGAAAATATGTTTGGAGCTGCTGTACGCTATAACCTATAGCTAATTGCTTACCTTTTCAATTAAAGAGGAGAGAGGGAGAGAATTTAGAATTCAGAGCTTGAAAAATGAACATTTTACATGTAATTGAAAAAAAAATATTTAGAAAATGGTGAAGAGAAGAGGAAAGGCATAAGCATTTATTAAGCACCTACTTTCTTCTAGGCAGTGTACTAAGAACTTTAAACTATCTTGTTGATGAGGAACATACATTAGAAGAGCCAGGTCAGGCTGATCATGACTGAGTTTTTCTGAGATCTTCTTCTATTGGACTCTGGTCCTATACTTAAATCAGGGGATAGGAGTAAGAAAGCCTATAATTTCCCAGGTGACTGATATAGACAGATACCTCACTGATTCCCATTTCAGACAAGAAACTAAAGGCTTGCAGATTGTTGGAACAGTTAACAAGGGTTTTAGGTATTATATCTTTTCCCATTCCAGCTTCAGTATCTGGAGGAGAGAGAAGATTTGCACCTTTTGGTATTCCCTTTCAGAAGTCAATTTAGAACTCTTTACATTCCAAGTCACCAAAGCCAGGGACCAGTTTTGGCCTCTCAGCTCTTGTCAAAAGAAAGCAGGTGGCCATGTTACAGCTTCCTTTCCTTGCCTGTAGCTAAGCAGGAGCCAGAGAGATGTGCTAGTGGGAGCTGGTTGTTAGGAAGAAGGTTGGAGCTGAGCAAGCATTTCCAATCTTCAGAGTTTTTTTCCCCCCAAAAAAGGGTGTTCTCTGTTCACAGTATGGCTGAGCTGTCGGTAATGATAAATGATGGGCCTTTCTTTAAATTTCCTTTTTGTTCAGTACCAGGTATTGGCCAGTCTGGATGAGTGTTCTATGTGGATAAATTACTTTGGCAAATCGAGCAGCCTTTCTGCATGTGGCAACAGATGTACAGTTATGTGTGAGGCTTTATTTCTTTGTTGTGCTAATTATGTAACTTGCTTCTACCTGAGGCAATTATAATTTCATAAACAATGATGCTGCGGATGCTTTGTGTACAGGCGGCCCTTTTTAGAAAGTATAACTACAATTTACAATATGGTGAAGCAAAAAATTAAATTCCTTGATTGTTCAGTTTTAAATGCAACTCATCCTGGGACCTAGCATCAGCGATGGTATTAAGGGGAACTTATGAAAAATTGAGGCAACAAGAGAATATTGACCTAGTTTGATTTTGTTTCTGTTTGCAACTCTGTACCTCATGGGTATTTTTAAAGGTATAGGCAAGTACTAAGTAGAGTTGCTGCCAACTCTAGGGAAATATAATACATTCATAGAAGGGAAGCTATGCTATTATATTCTTAAATGCTGGGGAGAATAAGTCAACTTTAAATTTTCTCAAATATTGAATGTGAAATCTGATGCTAGTGAATTCTTAAACTAGGAGCACTATCCAAGAAAAAAAAATGATTCTCAACAATGGATGGTTCAGATAAAACAAGGCTAGGTTTTGAATCCTACAAATAGTACCTGGTATACGTATGACACAGAGCAAGTCACTTAGCTTCTCTGACTCTCAGTTTTCTCATCTTTAAAATGGAGATAACATTCCCTGTATTTTATGGGGTTGTTCTGGGGACAAAATAACTAAATGTGTACTCTATCAACTATAAAACACTATGCATTACTGTTTTTGCTATCTGTCACAACATTATTTTATAAGAGAAAAATATTACAGTCTAATTTTAGGCAGACCAAATGAAATATACTTGTCAAAGGTATCTTCAGAATAGGAAAATCAAATTTTAAGATGAAGCAAGGGTTCCTAATCATCAATGCCTCAACTCAACTCAAAGAAGAAAAAGGAATAGGTCACTATTTGTACAAAATCAGACAGCAATGGAGGAATGACCAATGATAATTGATATCTGCCCTCAAAAAACAACTATCTTTTGAAGGATATGAACTTGTCTTGATTAATCTCATCTATTCCCAGGCACTTAAGAGTGCTGGACTTGGAATTATTAAAATCTGAGTTCAAGTCAATTAGATAATAACTGTGTGATCCTTGGTAATATATTTCCCTCAGTTTTCTTGTTTATAAAATAGGAATAAACATGGTACCCAAGTCACTGGGTTGTTCTGAAGAACAAAGAAATAACATATGAAATGTACATAAAATATAGAATGTTTTACAAATGCCGAGTATTATTATTTTTAAAGGAGCATATTATGATATTTTCAGTCATTTAGAATTCCCAGTTAAAACACAGATACTTCTTGGAGGACTGACACCTTATGCCTATCATTAGCTAATATTTGCTTAGTGGCATTAGTTTACAAAATTAATTTTCAGCAGATAAAGTTCTCTGAGAGTAAAGATATGAAGGGGAAAGACAAAGAACAGGAGACTAGAAGGACCAGAACACCAAGAAGAAGGAGGTAGATGATGAAAGAGGACACAGGAAGTCTGGATAACAAATTTAACCACCTTATAAATTTTTCCAGCAGCTCTTCATGATTAGAAACCATAGCCAAATTGTCCTTTTCCCCAAATCTTGAGCTGCTGAGACTAAACTAACTTCCAATGAACATCTCCCAAAAGAGTACAGAGTTCAATTTGCAGTCCCGCTTGGTTTATTCTGACTATCCCCAAAAGATTCATTCCTGGCCATGCATCCCAGTGTCACCATGACACTATTCCTCCTACCTTCAGAATTCAACCTCTGGTGGCTACTCAGTAGCCCCTAGGGCCTTCAAATAGCAGGTGTAAAACGACTTCTGAGAGCACTGCAGACAGTCGAATGAGACCAGCATTCACTCTACAAAATGTTGATGTCAGTGAAGTTTGTCTTTACTCTCCCACCATTTCTTTCAGTGTCTTTTTTCTCTTTCCTGAAGCACACTTTCCTGCTTTCTATTATTTCTGGAGAGGAGGTTTTGCCTTATGGATCAGTGTTATGTGCCTAAGTCTGACTAGGTATGAAAATCCAAGAGTATTTATATTTTAAGGAAATATTTTAGAGAATGGTAATATTCAATCCAAGTGACTTTAAAAGATGGAATTTCAGGCAGTTACAAAAAATATTTTCATGCAAATATACTTTCCTGTTATCTTTTAAAATGATACCAAACAAGAAAATCACTAATTCTGCCTATTACATTGATTTTTTTTAAAAAAAATGTGCATAGTCATTTTACACAGTTTTTCATTGTATTCTTATGAAAAAATGGAGAGATATGGACTGGATGATTGCATAGTTAATTACCTTTGAAAATTTAGAATGTATTAGGGGATGATAATTACATGTGAGCAATTAATCCCCACAGCCATTCTAAACTCCACAAAACAGAAATTATGCACCAAAGATAAACCAGTGTCATCTGTCTTTTTGGTCTAGGAAAAGCAGAATCCAGAAGAAGGTAAAAACATAACAAACAAAGTCAAAATATGAAACTGACATCTACTGAGATTCTCCCTAAGTATTCTTCCTCAACCTTCCACGCTACCTGCAGAGAAGCTGGACTAGCAGACCCAATACATGGACTTGCAACAAAATTGAATTCCAAAGTCCAGGCCTCCCTCCTTCTTTCAGGTGTGATGAAGAGCCTTGCTCCAGGTTGCAGAAGTCTGTTCCTAACTAGAACAGATAGTCAATACTACAGCAGACAATCCCTTAGCACTAGTATCAAATCAGAGAATTAAGGAACAGAAAGGACTTTAGGATAAAAGCTGTGAGAATAGACAGGAGTGGGAGGCTTGCAGCACTTTATCAAACCTGAGTGAAAGAGCTCACCACCCACCATAGGTCAGTCCTATCTACTCAAAATTCATTTGAAACAGATATCTTGGCTGATGAATCATGAATGAATTGCCCAATATGAGAGAACATTGAGATGCAAGCTCTAAGAAAATCACCACCAAAGAAAAGCAAGTCAGAAACTGATCAATATAGGAAATGGGGGTGAGGGAGACTAAAATTACCAAAGATTTCAGAAAGAATACTCAAAGACTTTGAACACAGATGATTCAAGAGGGAAAATATTAATAATAGAAGAAAATGAATAACATTCTTAAGCAATTCAGAAGAGTAATGAAAGTACAAATATCAGATGGCTGAAGAACAAAAAAAAAAAAAAAGAAAGAAAGAAAGAAAAAAAGGGGGGAGAATAGAAAAATTGGAATCTGCAATGGCAAATCTCACCAAAGAAACAGAAAGCAAATTTGGGAAAGCAAATATGCAGAATTGAAAGACAATTTAGAAGAAAAACAACAATAACACTAAATATGCTCAGTGTGTAGGCAAAACATTCTGATTTTTTGAAAATAAAAATGTATAAATACAACCTAAGGATCATGTCATAGCTTTCCCAGAAGTACATGACAAAATGGAAAACCTTGACATCAGAATATTAATAGAAGGGAATTGCCCAGAAGTTCTGAACATAGAAGATGAAATGACAGTCAAAAGAATTCATGGTCTCCTCCAAGAAAAACAAAGAAACATACAAACAACTTCAAAAAGGCTGCAAACTCCAAGATACATAGTGGTTAAATTTAATCATTCAAGACAGAAATAAGTTCTGCAATCAACCAAGAAAAAGACATTCAAATACAAAGGAAAGGAAATTTACACAACTATTCTGTATCCAACAGAAAATGTAGAAAAAATGGTATGATGTATTTTGAAGACCAATGAAACTAAGGATGAAGCCCAGGATTATCTAACCTGTGAATATGAACTTAAGTATATAAAAAAGTCAACCAAATGGGGCAGGCACATATGGTTCTTTGGATACTCACTGAGAAAGACCATGATGACAGTGGGAGGTGAAACTACAATCACACTTTAATAAGGCACAGAGGGTATTGTGGCAAGTGTCCCTGGAAATACAAACAGTAAAATGGGATGCAGAGGCAGATGGTGTGGGGACAGGGGATGGGACAGTGAAGAGAAAGAGAGCCACAGATTATCACTCATGTAATCATGAATTCCAGTTGGGAGAATTTGGCAGCATGGATACAATGGAGATGAAAGAATGCTGGGTAAGGGAGTGGGTATAAAAGTTTAAAGTCTCACTTTTTTTAGGTTTTGGGGGACAAATTCTTGTCTGACCGCAAATAGTTCATTTACATGGATAGATCATCTGAAACTTGTCAGTAAAATCTTAAAGTCAACACATTCATCTCATCTCAAAATTATCAGTAACATCTTACTGCGGATGTCTGGAACTCATCTAGCATTTGCATATTATAAAACCAAAAATCCCTGAGAGCAAAGCCTAGATTGCTTCCCTGATACAGCACATATTACCAGGAAGTGATTTTTTGGTTAATAAATTATGTGATTTGTAAATTATGTTCTTTTGATCTTTGCAATGGTTTATACATGAATTCTAGGTTCCCCTTTGCAACCTTACTTCCTTCTATTATTTTATATCAGTTACTTACAAACTTATTACACTGACTAGAAAAGGAGTACAGGTGATCAGAGGGACAAGAACCCAACATTCAATAATAAATAGGGATTTGAAACATTTTTAGAAAGAAAACTAGAACTGCAAATATTGTTCCTTTTCAAATACCTAATATAACAAATTCAAGGAGGAACAAATAAATGTAGCAGACAAGGACAGTAACAGCAACAGAATGACAGCCAAGAGACAAGAAACTTCTTTTTAAATGTATACAAGGAGACAGAAGTAAAGGCAGAAATCTGGTGGAGTATCCCTGAAGAGGAACATTTTGAACTGAATCTGGCAACATGCTGCCTACAAGTGAATCAAAGTTTTGTTTTGTTCCGGTTTGGTTTAGCTCTAGGAGGGCATGTGAAAAGGGGGAGGGAACAAGGGATATGGAGAGGATTGTGTTATGTGCCCAGATTTAGTTGAGAACTAGCAGTGAAGGGGTAATGATCTCGGTGGTCTTAATAAGACAAGAACTGACAAGACAATGAGGAGGATGAAAAAATTGAAAAGAGCTGGGAGCAGAAGGAAGGTATGAAAAAGGCTTGTTTTTTTCCGTGATAGAAGGAGTTCTGCTGTGAATATTCTTATGGCTGAAAAGAAATGTTCTGTGAAGGATGTGAAAAGTAAAAGGTTGGAGTCTGAGGGATTTGATGCTTAAAAGTCCAATTGTCCTACCTACCTAGAGAGGTTGGGAAAGATAAAGTTGGAACTGTCTGAGGCAATGGATACCTTGAAGAGAAGGAGTGCATGGACACAGGGAAGAGAGTTGGTAGTAAATGTTGGGGGAAAGGTACCAAAATGAGGAAGGACATAGATCATGGATGATGAGCTGCATAATCAAGATGAGGAGTCATCTCTTGACAGAAAAACTGGCATTAATATAAGAATAAGGTACAATGGAAAAGGGAAATGTGTAATAGATGGCAAAATGAGGATTAAAAATATCCCAATAGGCTAGTATAATGAATCAAAGTAAACAAGATGTGATAGATATTGTAGCTCTCATCTGTAGTTTCTGCTGCTGGGAAAGTTGAATCTGGTAAATTGCTTGAATTCAGGAATTCTGTGCTACAGAGGAGCTAAAACCAATTGGGTAGCCATACTAAGTCCAACACCAACATGATGAGCTCTTGAAAGCTACCTTAAAATGAGTTTAAAATCCTAAAAAGTGTAGGCACAGAAGGACCTTTTAAAATATTATGAAAAAATGAAATTTAAACCAAAAGAAAGTATCATATGCACTAGAGATATACTAGGACATTTTCCAAGAAAAACAGAGTGAAGCAAGAATGCTCACTCTCTCTACTAATATTTGAAATAGTTCTGGGAATGCTTGCAAAAATAAAAAAGACAAGAAAAAGAAATTAAAGGCAGATAAAGAAAAGATACTCATCTCTATTTATTGATGATATAGTAGTTTACTTGAAAAATTCAAGAAATTAATGAAAATAATTGAGACAATTAGTCTTCAATAAAGTTACAGACTACAAGATAAATCTTCAAAAATCAACTGCATTTCTATATAATAATACCTCCCCCAAAACAATAATAGTAAGGTAAATCTTATTTCAAATATCTACAAAATGCATAAAATACATGGTAATAAATCTACTAAAGATACACTCATACACACAAACATGTACCCAAAAACATTTATATAAATTCAATTAAAAAGTACTCCTTAAAAAATAAACAATTTAAATATATGGAGAAATATTTAGGCTCATGCGCTCATGTCTGTGCTAATATAATAAAAATGACAATGCTATCAAAACTAATACATTTTTAACACTTCCTAACTGTGTGACCCTGGACAAGTCACTTAACCCCAATTGTCTCAGCAAAAAAACAAACGAAAAAAATAATACATTTTTAATTCTGTAACAGACAAGTTATCAAGGGGATATGTTCTAGACCTTGATAAAATAATAACAAAATTCCTTTAGAAAAATAAGTCTAGATCACCAATGAAATAATGAAAATAAGGAAGAAGGGACAATAGCACTTCTAGACCTCAATCTATATTATAAGATAGTACCATTGGTTAATGGTCTTCAAAATAAAGCATCTGATATTGTTTTAAAAGCAGAAATGGATCAATGGAATACTAGACAAAGGAGAAGCAAAAACAATAGAGCTCAATAACCCTCTGTTTGCTAAGGTTATTGAGAAAACAGAACTGATCAGTATTGTTAGTGGATCCATGAGTAGCCAGTGTATTACTATCCTGCGTAAGAGTGAGAGAACCAGTGTCCAAATAAATAAATAAAATAACATTTTTAGGGATAAATTTATTTAGTTATTTATTTTGACGAAGCAATTGGGGTTAAGTGACTTTCCCAGGCTCACACAACTAGGAACTGTTAAGTGTCTGAGATAAGATTTGAACTCAGGTCCTCCTGACTTCAGGGCTAGTGCTCTATTCACTGCACCACCTAGCTACACCTTTAAGGAGAAATTTTAAATTCAACAAAGTCAGCTGTTGGACAACAAAATTGGATAGATATGGCATAATACATATTTTCCAATTAACAAAAATCAAAAAAATCTTGAAGATTGCAGTGGATTGCATGCTTAACAAATAACCATTGTGATTTTATAAGCCCAAAAGGCAAATGTATCTTAAACTGCATTAATAGAATTATAGTATTCAGAGCAAGGTTTGCGTGTGTTTGTGTATTTTTTGTGTGTATGTGCATAATGGAAAATAGGGGTCTCATTGTTTTATGCCCTAGTCATATTGCATTTTTGCTTTATCAACTAACAACCTAGAGCCCACTCACAAAAGGGCAACCAAGATGCCATGGGTACTTATCATCCTGGACTTTTCACTATCTCTCACCCTCCATATCCACTATGTTGCTAAAAATTGTTAATTTCATTGTCAAAAAAAATCTCTCAAATATCCCCACTTCTCTTTTCTGATACTGTCATCATTTTTGAATTATCCCAATAGTCTGTAGAAGGTCACTCTGCCTCAAGTATCTCTCTATTCTAATTTATCTTCCATTCAGCCCCCAAACCGATTTTCCTACAGTGAAGGTCTGATCATATCACCTTCCCCTACTCAAGATTGCCTCCAGGATCAAATTCAAAATGATCTATTTGTCATTCAAAACCTTCTATAACCTAGCCTCCTGTTGGTTCTATAAATAAGACACATCTCTCAGTTCCAGGATATTTGCTCTGATTGGTACCTATATCTGGATGTTCTCCCTCCTTCACTCTATCTACTAACCTTCCTGGTTTTAAGTTCCAACCAAAAATCTCATCTTTTACAGGAAGCCTTTCTGGACTCCTCTTAATTCTCCTGCTCTTCCTCTGTTAATCATTTCCTATTTACCCTATATATAGACACAGATATAATTCATCCATATGCATTTGTTGTCTCCTGATTAGATTGTAAAGATTGTCTTCTGCCTCTTTTTATCTCCAGTACTTAGTATAATGCCTGGAATATAATAAATGTTTAATAAATGTTTATTGATTTATTGAAAATCATAGCATTTGAGTATTGATTGAAACAGGGATGTTAAACTGAAAAAGAAAAGAATAAAGTGAATAGAAAGGTCTTCAGCTATCCAAAAGGGCCGTAACACTAATTTAGCTTGACCTCAGAGTAGAAATAATAAATAAAAGCTGGATGAAAGCAGATTTGGGCTTGATATAAGAAAGAAATCCTATAATTAATACTATCTCCAAGTGAAAGGAGCTGTCATGGGGGATAAGACCTTCATCTTTGGAGGTTTTCCAGCAGAGACTGAATGACCTATTGCTGGGACTATCTTAGAGGATTTGTGTTCACCTCCAGGTTGAGCTCAATGGCCTCTGTTTCATTCCAACTGAGATTGTGTGATTTTGTGATGCCCATGAGGCTGGCCAGAGTCTGTAATAATGCCATTCTTGGCTTTAGCAGGCCATTCAGCATCTTCAAAGAGCCATAAGCAAAAGTATAAGCTATTTCCTGCAGATTCTTCCCATGAGAAATTTCTGATTCTCCCCCAGTAACCTCTCCAGATCCCATCCCCACCTCATTCTTCTTGGATTAACTACTAAATTATAATTTAATCTTTTTGTCCCAGAGGGATGGATTCTGCTGGCAATTTACAGCTGATTCATCTTAGCTTCATTCCTGAAATCTTTGGTTGGCAGCATTATTTTTCCTAAGTGTCCTGCCTGAAGGCCTGTGGGAGTAAGAGTGGGTGGATTGGGGGAGATATTGCCAAATAGGTGGTGTGATAGTGATTGGATTAAAGTTTTAAGAATCACAGGTGGTGGGATAGCTTTTTTCCATTATTAAACATTTAGTTAGGAGAATATTTCTTTCTCTAGGAGAATAAGATCTTTTACCATAAGCATGACTAGCTTCCTCCTTCTTTCTTCCTCCTCCTCCTCCTCCTCCTTCCTCCTCCTCCTCCTCCTCCTCTTCTTCTTCTTCTTCTTCTTCTTCTTCTTCTTCTTTTTCTTCTTCTTCTTCTTCTTCTTCTCCTTTTTCTCCTCCTCCTCCTTCTTCTTCTTTATTCTTCTTTTCTTCTTCTTCCTCTTCCTCCTCCTCCTCCTCCTCCTCTTCTTCTTCTTCTTCTTCTTCTTCTTCTTTTCTTCTTCTTCTTCTTTCTTCTTCTTCTTCTTCTCCTCCTCCTCCTTCTCTTCCTCCTCCTCTTCCTCTTCCTTCTTCTCCTCCTCCTCCTCCTCCTCTCCTCCTCCTCCTCCTCTTTCTCCTCCTCCTCCTCCTCGTCTTCTTCTTCTTCTTCTTCTTCTTCTTCTTCTTCTTCTTCTTCTTCTTCTTCTTCTTCTTCTTCTTCTTCTTCTTCTTCTTCTTCTTCTTCTTCAGAGGGGAAATGGAGAGGGAGTCCTCTGCTGTGAGATGTGGCTTTCTACCCATAGTAAATCTGCATTCCTATAAACTTCCCTTCCTTGCTGGTACTCAACATGCAATAATACTATTGTAAATAAATGGTAAGTCTGAAAAAGACTAGGTGGTTGCAATATTAAAAAAAAATGTAGCTTGTGGAGCAAGGCTGTTTAAAAAGATTCGAAGTCCCACATAATAAAGGTACTATCAGCAAATACCAGGCTAGTATCTCAGCTCGTGTTACTGGCTTGTGAGTTATTGCTGTGGTCAATAGATCTCTTTTCTGTAGCATTCTGCTTATGTAGGTGATAAATCTTACAGTCTTATGGGAATAGGGTCAGGCTTCTGCTACTCTGCCCCATTATTTTTCTCCTACATCATTTAGAAAACTGCCGGACTGGACCATTTTTTGGTGCATAGACTTTTTTTTTTCTTGAGCTACGTGCTAAATTTTATTGTGCATATTAAATTTTCAGCACCAAGCATGTTTTAAACCCCATCTCAGTGGAAGATGAGAGAAATAAAATCTTAAGCAAGAGACGAGAGAGCATGAAAAATGGAAAGCAAGGGCAGCTCAGCCTGGCACTTTCGGAAATGGGCTGTGCAAGGATGAAAACTAGCCTCTGGTGATGGTGGTTGGAAGTATGTGCTTGCTTCTTTGCCTCAATGAGAGGCCTGTTTTTTTTGTTTTTTTTGTTTTTTTTGTTTTTTGGCTGAGGGAGCCTGTAACTGGGCAGACCCTGGTGCATTGCCTCAGATCCTCCTTGAAACTACACCCACTAGTTGAAATAGAGTGTCTGGATGGTCTAACTGGAACCCTGGTGAGGGTGACCTGGTGAGGTGAACATTCCTTTCTGGACATTCTTAACATTCTGCTGAATCATCAATAAGAACTAGAAGTCCGTTTTCATAATTAGCATTGCAATAACTATAGCCTACCATTGCCTGTGAGGGGGGCTCAAGGGGATTTGAGTTTTGATGTATACTGAGAAAAAAATGTCAAATTCAAAAATAAAAATAGCACTCTGGTGGGAGTAAAAAGCCCTCTTTTCTTTATCTTTAAACATAACGCTAATGCCCACCCACACAACCTCCCTCACATATAAGCTGTCAATTCAGTTTTTTATAAGGAGGAAGGAAGGCGAGCAGGGGAAGAAAGGATTAAAGAAAAGGGGAGAAAGAGAGAGAGAGAGAGAGAGAGAGAGAGAGAGAGAGAGAGAGAGAGAGAGAGAGAGAGAGAATGAAAGAGACAGAAGACAGAGACAGAGACAGAGGGAGAGAGAGGGAGGAAGAGAAGGAGGAAGGAGAAAGAACAAGAATATAAACATTATCTGTGTATTCTACATTAGTCTCAAGGTTTGAATGAAATTCAAATGAATTTCTGTAAAGGGTGAAGTTTGTTTTTTAACCTTCTTTCCTACCCCACCATGGTAACTCACATTCTGCATTCTTTTAACATCTCCCCACCTTCCTACATTTCCCCAGATTGGATAGTCAGTCTGATAAATGGATTCATACAAAGTCGTTGCTGGCTGGGATATGTTCTTTAGGAAGAAAGTGCTCTACAGAGCACTTGCAGCCTGTCCCCCAAACTAAATTGTAAATATGTTACCAGGCAGAGTACAATTTTTTTTTTTGGTCACTGCTGGGAGAAGATGGATCTTTCTAGTAATAGTAAATCTGCATTCCTATAAATTTCCCATTCTTGTTGGCCCCCAAATGCTATAATATCATTATAAAGAAATGATGAATCTGAATAAGGAATAGTAAGGAAATAGAAAAAGCTAAGCAAGAACAAATGTTTAGAGTTTTATGTACTTTGGTAGTGGGAATGCAACAAAAATACAAGGAATTAGTTAACGATGCATTGGTCAACCTGTCATCTGAGGGAAAGGGTGGGGGGAAGGAGAGAAAAAGTTGGAACAAAAAGATTTGCAACTATCAGTGCTGAAAAATTACCTATGCATATATCTTGTAAATAAAAAGCTATAATAATAATTTTAAAAAGGAATTAGTTACTGTTGAGAGCAGAGGAAGAGAAGGGTCTTTCAGCCTTCTCACAAATATAGACATCTATTCCACCAACATTTAGGCCTGCTCTGCTGGTTTTTCTAGTTTATGCTATGTGCATTAGCATGTATACAAATATACAGACACACATACACATAACCATGTATCATGCAATCCATCTACCCCTAATAGAATGTCAAGAACATCTTGAAGAATTCTTATGAATTATTATCATTATCCTTAATCTTCTTGCTCATATATGTATATATATATGATTATGTATATATGTATACATATTATGTATTATGTATAATATATATATAATATCATTATAAAGAAATGATGAATCTGAATAAAGAATAGTAAGGAAATAGAAAAAGCTAAGCATGATATATATGTGTGTATATATATATATATATATATATATATATATTTCTTGTATAAGTGTTTTCCCTTTTTTTGGTTAGTCTTCTGATTTTCGTTTACTTTTTTGGAGGAAAGGTTGCTTATTTTCTCACATCTTTCATCATCATCATATTGTAAATATATCTGACCCTATTTTTCAGGCTCCATAGAAAAATGGAACAGAAAGGCTTGGACTGGCCACAGACCAAAGACTTAAACGGGCTCTTTAGCATTTCAACATAAACAGAAACTTTCATTTTTCAGAAAAATAAGGAATAAGTATTTTATTAAGCATTCACTCTGTATCAGGTACTGCACTAAGGACTGAAAATAAGAAGATAAAACAAAATAGTCTCTTCTCTTAAGCAGCTTACATTCTAATGAGAGACACATTATTTTCATAATATTCCCTTAAAGCAAGTGCCTTCCCTCTGAGATTACTTCTAATTTACCACATACATGCATCTATGTACATAGATTTTACCTGTTATGCATTCCCATTAGAATGTGAATTCCTTGAAGGCAGGGACAGCTCCTGTCTTAATAAATGCTTGTTGACTTAACAGTTGCATCTATAATTATATACACTATATTTCAAAGGAATACAAAGATGTTTTCTATAAACATAAGCTAAGAGTGCTTATGCATGAAGCATTTATTGGACTTTGGAGAGAAAAGGATGAAAAATTATACAATCCTTATCTTTATGGTACTTATCATTGAATGGGGAGAAATGGAGACAATTGTCCAATACTCTGATTTACAACTTTGTGGATGAAAACTACAATATCTCTAATATGTACACAAAAGGACTAATTTAATATGGAATGTAAGAGTCAAGGACGAGTCAATCAAAGTGATATCTTCATGACAAATACTACTGAAATGTGTGTGTGAGTGTGTGTGTGTGTGTGTATGCATGTGTGTGAATGAACTTATACAAATAAATACCAACATTGGAGTAGAATTTCCTCCTCAGTTATGTGACTGTAAGGTTGAGCTAGGTTTATTCCTTCTTTCCCTGGTTATTTTAGATAAATTGTTAGATTCCTTGCACTGAATTCACTAAAAAAAAGCATGTGACCATCTTATTGACAGTTCTCTTGTTGTTTATTTTATTTCTTAAATACTTGATCTAAAGCACTGTGTCCTTCAGAGGAAAGGACTAGTTCTTTTAAGGCAACATGCTATTTTTAGTCCTCTTGTTATCGGAACTCTCCCTGTTGATTCAATTAACATATTTTCCCACTTCCAGAATTTTCTATGATTCATCAATCTTGTCTTCCTTTACAAACCATTATTAGGAATTCCAACTGTACATGGATCCTATTTGCTAGTAGCTGAAGAAGTTCTTGCTATCTCTAATATTGGAACTTGTAGGAAATCAATATCAGGGTCTCACATCCTTCATCATCATACTTGGTAAAACATGTAACTCAAAAATGTTCAGAATTCCTTTCTGTCTAGTATAGTTGGCTGGGGTGAAAATCAGCACTGTATATTCAGGAATAATTCTTAGAATTGATTGCAATGTAAAATGCTCTTTTGGAGAGACCTCATTAGAAATGGGAGTCTCATCTGCAAGCACACCTTAAACAATTGACCTGAAAAGAAAATCCAAGCCTTCCTGGAATTTTTTAGTTTCATTTGTGTATTTAATAGACACCGTAGGAAGAAAATTCTCTTAGTGCCAGTGAATTACCTTATAGTTCCTAGCCTATTATAAGTGACAATTGTCCAATAGTCTGATTTACAACTTTGTGGTTGAAAACTACAATATCTTTAAGACTGTAACAAAAAGGAAAAAAGCAAATACATTAGGGGATGAGACAGCTTTCCAGGGCTATGAAAACTTATCAAAAAAGAAATATATCACTCAAATATTTACAAAATTGCTGGTGCAATTCAGCCTTCTCAGTAGCAACTGTTTTTATGTCCTAAAGAGAGTTTGTCTACAGAGGTAATTGTGTTCGACAGCAGTTCTTAAGCATGGGCATTTACTATGGCAATTCCAGATTTATAGGAATAGAAGAAATTTCAGTACATGATATACTGTACAAATTGTATGTAATAACCACAATAAAAAATTTCATTAGACCTGCTATCACCAACCACCAATTCCCCAGGGAGAATTTATGTGCAAACTTCAGTTCCGTTTACCATCTGGGATATTCCTTGTAGGATGGTTAGCCCCGGGTTCCTAAGAAAATACAACTGGGGCATTTGCATCCTCCCTTGCCTAAAGAGTTTTGGATTTCTCTGCAGTATGTTGTTTGGAAAAGGGGGTCTGTTTTGTGATGCTGGGGTCCTAAGAGAGCAAATAAATATATATTCAGAATCTTCTCTGTGACTGCCAACCCTCTTCTCTCTTCTGTCCTCCCCCGGGTTCAAACTGGCTCTTTCCCTGATGATTTTGCTACTCTGAAAAATAAATCGCAAATCCTGTTGCATATTTTATGAAATCCATTGCAGTGAAATGGATGCAGATTTCCATAGTTATAGAAGTGAGGACATAGCGATGGAAAAGACGAATTAGGTCATCTGATATTTCACAGCTGTGAATCTGCTTAGAGATGGCAGACTTGTAGGACCTCTAGGCTTCTCCTGACTCAATGGAGATATAATCACGATGTAGCCCAAGAATGACATTCAGCACCTTCAGCGCTCTTGGGCATGCAGCATATGTCCTCATAAAATGTCCCCTTTATGACCATAGCTTCTGTGCATATGCTATAAATGGTGACAACCTGGCGGTCGCCTTTGGTAAAGGATTGGAAGATTAAATGTATCACCTCCTTCCCTCCAAAGTGGAGCTGGCATTTAATAAGAAGGTGCTTCTCCCCTCCCCATTCTGGGCTCTGTGTTTGTGCTCTGCCTGATTGGCAGGTCTTGTCATGGTTGTGACTGGCACTCCCTAGCTGCAATGCAGATGAAGCCACAGGTGTGGAGAGGCCATCAGTGCTTTGCCAGCTCTTCAGAAGATTGCACTCTCTCTTAGCTCAGTGCTTCCTTAGAAAGCCTCAATGGCTTCAACATCAATTTAGCACAGAAAGGGGAGAAGGAAGGCTGAGTGGGAAGTGGCAGAGAACCTGAATTTTGTTCAGAAGAATTTGGTGTGTTTCTGTAATTGGGCAGTGAATGACATGCCAGCTGGCAGTGTCCTTAGAGATTGGTGATGGGTAGACTTCAGAAGACTGGACAATTTTATGTTGTGTTTATAAATTCAGACAATTCCCTGAGCCCATCTTTCTATTTTGGAAATAAAGTTGTATGTCTGATGGATGAGAAATTTTTCCTAAGATTGTTTTACAGCTCTGTTTTATACCCAGGTCCATACCTATTTTTTTGCTAGGTACAATCCATAATGCACAATGCATATTAGAATAAGCCCATAAGCTTCAGAGAATAAATGAAGTTTGTTTATAGGGGAGAGAACATATGGCAATGAGACCACTCTTGTTTGGATTCTCATCTTTCTGGACCTGGAAGGTATGCAATATACTATTACTATGAAATGACTAATTCAAAAAGACAGAGAGGAGACATTCTAGGAACAGATCATTTCTTTAGACAGATATAGGTATATGTTAAAGGTTCTAATAATAACCTAATCTATCGGCAAGGGATAACATCTTTTAGAGCAGGTTTGCTTAACTTTCTTATGTGTCATGGACAGTCTTTGGCAGTCTTTCTCAGAATAACATTTTTTTAATTCATAAAATAAAATACATAGTGTCATACAAGAACCAATTATATTGAAAGTAGTTATCAAAATATTTTTAAATGTTCATAGACCCCAGTTTAAGACTCTATCTCCTAGAAATAGAAAAGGCTTAGAAGCCTAAAAGCTGATAGCTGAATCTCTTGAACAGAAAGACAATTTATTACTTTCCAGAAGCAAGCATGTAAACATCTTTATTTATAATCCAGACAAAATGGTTCAGCACCGTTCACTGCCAAAAGATCTCTGAACTGGTCCATACAGTCTATAAAGGATTTTGTAATTATGCTAAGAAAGTGGTATAAATGTCTATTTTCTTTGATGCAGAAATTTTACTGAATGTATCCCAAGGAAAACAAAGATAAAAAGAAAGGCCCCCATGAACAATAAAATATGTCTTTTTTTATTGAGTACCAAAGAATTGAAAACATAATATGTAGAGAGCAAAGTGTACTTGAAACAAGTAATCTTACAAGGTGTTAACTCGGTGGAATTGAGATAATGATTCTCTAGTTTACATGTACTTAGTACTTAGTTGACACCTTGTTGTAAGATTACTTGTTTCAAGTACACTTGGCCCTCTACAATAATAAATGTCCATTGATTAAGGAATAGATAAACAAATAGTGGCACATGAATATGATAGAATATTTTTACATTGTGGGAAATAATGTATACAGAAATGAAGAATACAAAGAAGCATTGGAAGATACATATAAACTGATGCAAAGTTAAGTAAAATTTTTAAAATATGCATAATGAATATAAGTGTATATAAAAAGAATTTAAAGAAACCAACAAAACATTAAAACCAAAAGCTATACAATTACATTGACCAAACTCAGCCCTGAAAAGATATGAGAATTACAAGAATGTACCTTCCTTAGTTTCTTCTTTTTAGAAGTGAGGGACATTGGGATTGGAATTCTATGTATTGCTGGAATTGATTGATTTGTTGGTTAATTTTGCTGAAATTAGTTTTTTTTTTCCTCTTTCATTTTTATTGTTTATTATAAGGGACTGTTTTTTTTTTTTAAAAGGGAAAGGAAGGTGGATGTATTATTTCTTTTTAAAGAATGTGACATAAAAACTAAAAGTGTCAATAATTTATAAATGTGATGTTGGAGTTGTCTAGGAATGACAAGATTCCATAAGTTCCAGAAAATATCTATGAAGATCTTCCTACTTAGGAGGACAATAAGGGTGGTGGTAGTGGTGGCATTTTGTGGAGGTGTGTTGTAAAAGGAGAGAAAAAGTAGTATTGATATTCTGAAGTGAGATGGAAATAGGGGACATGGAATTGCTTTCATTTTCATCAGCTTCATTTTCTAACTATGGCTACCTTCCAACTCAGTAATATTCTATGTATCCTAATATGAGATTATACTCATAAGATGGAAATACTGTCAAATAATTAGAATTTTTTGACTACCTCTATTATAGAGACACAATATTATTGTGGCAATGAGTCACCATGGAAAAGCTATTAAGCAGGGAAATTTATGCGTTACTCAAAAAAAGTAATCACATGTTTCTCTCCACTTAAAAAAAATCAAGGAGTTATTTTGACATTTCACCTATTTTGAAAAAAAAAATTACTCTTCCAGTCCTTTCCTTCATAACTATTTAATGCAAAGCAATTTCTGCAACACTTTGTCTAATGAAACAAATCAGCCATAGTGAAAGAAGAAGTAGAAAACTAACTTTGAGGTTTATGAAATCCTAGCATGCCTGAGTTTTTAATTGAAAATAAAACCAGCCTGGCCCTTAACCTGCTTATGACCCTGTAACTTCAACATATTTAAATATTGATGCTAATTCACCAATGGCTTTCTTTTTAGTTTGGCCCACTGAAAGTGCAAAGTTAAGAAATAGGGTGGAAAGATGAATTTTTTTAAACGGTAGAGAGGACAAAGTGAAACTAGCAGAGTAAATTGACTTTCTTTTTTTGTAAATAGTATTTTTTTCAATTTCATGTAGAGATATTTTTCAACATTCTTTTTTATAAGATTTTGAATTCCAGATTTTTCTTCTTTCCTCTGTTCCCTCACCTCTCTCAAGAAAGCAAACAATCTAACATCAATCTAACATAGGTTGTACATGTGCAATATTAGGGATACATATTTCCATATTAGTCATATTGTGAAGGAAGAAAGAACAAAACAGAAAAGTTTTTTTAAAATTGGTGAATGAAAGTCACTGAATGCATGAATCAGTTCATGCCAAAATATTTGGACAATGAAAGAGAACCAAGATCTTCTTTGGATTTATATGCTTTGCCTCAATTTTCTATTTCATTTTATCCTCCTAAACCTGGTCTAGCTATCTCAAGTATTGTTTATTTATCTCATTCTTGGTGGCAAAGATATTGAGATACAAATTCATTATATTTGGTGACTTTATTCAGATAGTGTTTTCTGTCTCCAAAATTTTAGTGATATTTTGGGCACACATATACAAGTAAGGTGGAAATGGTAAACTCCTCACCACTGTATGAAAGAAGGCAGATTGTTTCACTATTGTTTCTAGTATCTGACTGCTTGCTGAGCCACATGCACACCTTCTAAGTTTGAAACCCTTACATTCCCATCTCAATCCACTGGTTTTGAAGAAATGGAAAAATGGTTTTCTGACCAACAAATGATTTATGCTTATACTTTGGAACCTACCCTTCTCTCTTCAGAAGTAATCTCCCCACAGGCCTACCAATTCTTTAATCACCAGCACAAATGGGTTCCCTTTGGGGAATAAGACTCATATGATTTTGAGAGACCATGTCATAGTAGATAGCTTAATGATTTGGAGTCAGGAAGATTTGCATTCAAATCCAACCTCTGACACTCCTACAATCATAAGTTGTGCAGACATATTGGAAGGAAACTAAAATGATATGAAAATACTTCACATTTTTATTATACTTTGCGATTTACATAGTAATTTCAAATATTTTTTTTAATTTGATCATCATGATAATCATATTCAGGTAGATAGTAGACCCTGATCTTTCTACAGGAGAGCCTGATTTCCAATTTTTACTAACTGGCATGTGAATTACATTATTGGGTTTATCTAAGGTATTTGAGAAGAGACTGAGAAGGATTAAATCAAATAATCTGAGAAGGATTAAATCAAACCGTCTCTGTTAGAAGCTCTCTAGGTAAACTACCTTCTGAGAAGAAAAGTCTATTATCAATTGCTATTTGATCAACACCCTATTAATTATTTCTTTGTAGTTTGTCTTCTGATCCTATCTCTCTTCTGTGACTTCCATCTTTCCTGATAACCCCAATTGAGAGTTGTCCTTTACCTCTCATATTTTCCTGGAATATCTTGATTTTCTCCTTTGCCTCTATTATAACCTATTTTGCATTATGCTAATCAATGTACCTGTCTTATCCCCATCTCTATTCTTCCATGTAGAATAGAAATTCTTTAAGTAGAGTTAACTATCTTGTTACTCTTTCTTTTCTAGAATCTAGCATAGTGCTTGAAATGCAATAAAGAATTAATAAATGTTTTCTAGAAAAAATTTAATCTCCATTAAGAATGGTGTTGAATGATGTTAAATCTTAAGACCATTAAGGCACATGTTAGTATTTTACTGAAAACATACATGAAAAAGGTGTAATTCTTCCAAATATGCTCAGAAGTGATTCAGGCATAGAAGAGAATTTAAAAAGTCATTTTATGAGTATAAATCTATGAAATGTAAGTTTCACAGCTAACTAGGTATACTTGCTCTCTGACTATAAGTAGTTCACTTGTTCTTTAGATCTAGTTCAGTGTATGTTTGATTTTTATATTAAAAATACAGTCCCTACAATGATCCCAAACTCCTTTTAAACATACTAGTGGACCATTCAAAATGTTGAAATTGAGTTGAAATAAGACCCCAAAGGGATGAGAAGTAGGAGTTCTCAATGAACAGTTCAAGGAACTACAGGGATACTGAATTCATGAGGTGAGAAGATTGAATACAAATAACTGGAAAGGAAGTCAGTGGTCATCTAGTTCAACTCCTAATTTGGTAGGTGAGAAACCTAAGGTTCATGGAGGTCAAATGACTTGCCTAATGTCACATAAGGATGCAATTTTTTGCCTATTGTAAGTTCCATCCCATGCCTTAATATTCAGAAGCACTTCTCTGACCTTTCTTATTTCTGTATTTTAATGGGAGATGTGAGCAGGGAGAATAATGGTTGATTTACAGTTTATGATTTATGCATCAGAGAGGCTATTTGTATCCTTTTGCAGCATATTAAAGCACCCAACTTTTTTATAGGATGCTATGCTTTGTGGCATATCTTCTCATTAACCTGTCCTTTCTTTGCCTTATTCATATCAGACATTTGCACTGGGGGGTTGGTTTTATAGCAAATATTACAAAATAAAAAAAAAATAAGAATAAGAACAGAGGAAAATCATACTGAGGATTTGGTTGTAGCTACTGTACATTGTTTTGAAATCTAGTAAGAGGTTCGGAGGTGTGAAGGGATTCATATTAGCCAGGCAAGATAGAGATTTCAAAAATTTCAGCATTCACAAGGCATGTCCCCACTGAAGTATCCTATGGATGGTTTCAGTACCAGGACAGCGCCATTGTAGCAACTGACCCGATCTTTAAAAATCCTAAACTAAGTCTAGTGTTGTACCAGGTGTTATGAAGGATGCAAAGAAACAAGGTATGCATGTACTTTAATACTTTGAGAGCCCTGTGATCTCACTGATGCACCTTCCAGTGATAAAGAACACTACCTGTTTGTGATTTGAGGCATCTTGGAATGGAGGGGGGAAATGTTAAATTTGGAGTCAGAGATTAGGTTTAATCCCAGCTCTGCCATTTAATGCCTCTGTGGTTTTGAGCAGGTCACTTAATCTTTCTGAACATCAGTTTCCTTATCATTAAATGAAGACAGTTGAACTAAATGTTTTCTAGGCTTGCTTTTAGTTCCAAATCTATGAATCTATTGTTTTTCCCATATTATTCTTTTTTACATCTTTTTGTAAATCTTTGGCATTCACCTAACTTGTTTGGAGCTTTCCTTTAAGGATCTGGACTTTATATAGATAACAATGGTTTGCCGAACACTTCTACTGATCTTATCTCACTTTTGCTCATTCTATCATCTTTTCATGTCATATATCTCTCTGAAAACATCATTTATATTGCTTCTCTTTTATAACCCTTTATTGGTAATGTGTTGCAGCTGCCCCATCTCCCATTACTGAAAGTATTCAAGCAAATTGGATGGTCATTGCTTATAGACATTCAGGACAGGATGTTTTCACTGGGTACACAGTTGGACTAGATGACTTTAGAACCTATTCTAAATTGAAGATTTATAAATCTTATAAAATCAAATCAGTAGCTATAATCAAAGAATGGATCTCACATCCATAAAACACTGCCCTTACCCCATTTTGTGAAATCTGGAGAAAAAAATTACTCTTAAGATACGTACACATTTGAAATTTCAGTGACCATTTGGGATCAGGAAATTGACAACTACTACTTATACCCTCCTCCAAAGCTAGTTTCCACCAGCTTTAGAGTGTGAGGGGAGTTTGCAACTGTTTTATTAATCAAAAGGGGGGTAGAAGGGGAAATAGTAGTTCTCATTAAAAAATATAAAAGCTTGCAATCATTTCTCATGCTCCAGATGCTCTTTATTGCATAATGGTGATCATAAAAGGTCTTAATGTGTAAGATCCTCACAGAGTTTCAACTATGTCTCAGGAGCAGAGTTGGGGAGGCCCTTGAATGTCAATGAGGAGTAATTAGAAGCACTAGGAAAAAATAATATGTGCAATGTATTTCATAGTTCAGCTCTTTGGGATGAGTGTGGGGACATAGGGCAGATAGGTGGTTTAGTAGATTAGAGTTCTGGGAGTCAGAAAGACTTATCTCTGTGAGTTCAAATCTGGCCTCAGATATTAACTAGCTGTGAGACCCTGGACAAGTCATTTAACCCTGTTTGCCTAAATTTCTTCATCTATAAAATGAGGTGGAGAAAGAAATGGCAAACCATTACAGTATCTTGCCGAAAAACTCCCAAATGAAACCACAGAGGCTCAGACATGACTGAAATGTTTGAGTTTTAACTCAAACAAACAAAAAAAAATGAGATACTGGAAAGTCCCATCTGCTTGGGAGGCAGAATGAAAGAAAGTGTGCCTTGGTGTGAGAAATTGCATTTGTGATGTCACATGGGGATACAGTGTGGTTCAGTGGAAAAGTACTGCCAGTACTTTTCAGAGGACCTAAATTTTCATCCTAACTCTGCCACTTATTACCTATGGGCTCTTGGGCTAGACCATTAATTTCGATGAACCTTAATTTCTTCCTCTCAAAAATTAGAAGAGTGGGCTACATGATCTCTAAGATGTTTCCTAGCTCTGAATATATAAATTTTCTAGAATCTCTATCCCTAGTCTGTAACATTATAGTGGCACATCTCTCATGAACTACACATGACTTAGAGTTCAAAGTTCCTCCTTGCTGATTTGAAAATGTAGCCAAATAACTTTTTCTGCAAGATGCTTTTGTATACTTACCTGAAAAGAGGGCTATAGATTCAGTGATTTTTCAAAGTCCTGTCCTGTCTAGTTCTAGGATTCTTTGGATCAATGAAATTTGAGCAGGGAATATAAATACTGAAAATTCTTGCTTGGACTCTCCAAAAATAATCAAGCTTAAATTCAACTGTTTGGTGACTGCATGCTGATTTTGGGTATTGGAAAAGAATTCTGAATTAATATTTGAGATGTCTGTATGGCTCATGACCTTATATTCTTTTGTAATTGTTTCCTGGAAGAGATAACCTGTCACACAGGTGTGCATATGTGGTGGTAGTGGTGGGGAGTGGGGAAGGGGCGGTAATATATTAAATTGCCATTGGGAGGCAGACAAGACTCAGTGATAGGTTTGACTCCATCAAAAATAGATTGCCCTTAAGTATCTGAAAGTGAACCTCACCATTCCAGTAAAGTCACCATTATTTGAAGCCAATGGAAAGGATATTAGCAGAGGCCATGCAAAATAATCACCCTTTAAGATACTCAAAGGAAACTTGCCATCTAATAGTAGGAGTCCAAGATCAAGGTCAATAACAAAAGGTTTGTAGAGTAGATGTTAATAAGGAAATGTCTTTTGTGACTTTTTAAGGGGAATAATATGTGTAACATTAGATTATTTTTAAAACAAAATGATCATTAAACAAGCAATTATTAAATACCATTTATAAAAAAAAGTCAAAACATGGACTTTGGCATCAGGGAGTTCACATTCTAATGCAATAGAACATGAAAAAACATGTCCATGTATGTAAATCTATTTTCATATAGAAATATTTGTATATATGTTTTTATATATAACAGTAATAACATGTGGTGTATATGCACATGTGATATACATACATGTGTGTGCATATGTATATATGCATGTGTGCAAATATATTCAAATGTAATCTCAGAAAGAAAGCATGAAGGAGACAGGAAAGACTCCCTACAGGTAATAGAATTTGAGCAGAGTGTTAAAGGAAACAAGAGAAAGAGATCATGAGAAATAGAGAGTTCCAAGCAGGGGAAAATTAGTCAATAAAAGCTATGGAGCAGAGAGACCGAATGATGCATCTGAGAAACATCAAGAAAGCTTGTATTTCTGAAATATGAAGAGAGTAGCAAAGTTTAAGAAGACCAAAAAGGTAGTAAACAGAAGGTTGTGAGGGGCTTTAAACAGTGAGCAAAAGATGGAGTTTATTAAGTAGTGAGGTGACACAGATGTCTGTTTTAGGAAATTATTTTGGCAGCTAAATGAAGGTGAAAAGTGGATTGTTGAGGACAAAGACCTGAGGAAGAGAAACCAGCTACAAGGTTATTGCAATAGGTATGAGATAATGAAGCCTTTCATGGAGTCGTGATTGTTAAATGAACAGAAGAGAGATAAAGGAGAGAGTTTCTGAAGCAAGAATTGACAAAAGATAGGATATATGGAGTGAATACAAGTAAGGAGTCCAGGATGACAAGAGTTTGCAAGCCTGGATAATTAGAAGGATGCTGATGCTCTCAACATCAGGAAAGTAGGACCAGAAAAAACAGAAAGATGAGTTTTAAGTTATGAGTTATGATGATGAGTTATGAGTTTGAACATATTGAGTTTATCTATGAGACATGGAGTTTGAAATGTCTAAAGGGCAGTTGGTGATGTGAGACTAGAACTTAAGAGAAAATTAGGACTGAAAATATAGATCTGGAAATTATCTGCATAGAATTCAATTCTTACATTTTCAAGTAAAGTAGTAGAGGAAGAAAAAGACATAGCACAGAGATGATGGGAAATGTTTTATTTACTCATTATTCCTCTTGGTCCAGAAAAAATGAAAATAGAAATCTAGCACATAGAATTGGGAGGAACTTTAAAGATTCTGTAGTCCAAATCCATCATTTTGCTGATGAGAAAACTCAGAACCAAAAAAGTCAATTTATTTGCCCAAACTCTTAAATTAATTAGGAGATTGATTGGGTAATACAATGACTGAAGAACCACATTCTCACTAATGCTAATAGGAAGGTGACTGATTACAGATTCTCTAATAGCTAAAGGGGACCTAAAATAACCTTTAGCCCAATTAACTGATTTTATAGGGACAGCTCAAAAAGTTTGGAGCCAAAGAACTCCTAATTCAGTAATGAACTGCTTCAACCATTTTCAAAAGCAGCTTGAAATTACTTTAAGATGACTAAACTGTCCATACACTCTAAGTTAGTAATCTCACTGTGATTCATATATCCAGTGAAAATAAGTGAAGGAAAAAAAATTCCATTGTATTAGGATTAGGCTAGTTTTTTTTTTCTTTTCTTTTCTTTTTCTTTTTTTCTTTTTTTTTTCTCTTGGCCATAGGCAATGTTGACCTAGCTTTCTAGTCACATAAGGACGTAAAAGGCCCCCATAAGATCCTTCAAACTTGTTGGTTGTCCCAAAGCCTCATGAGGCACAATACTCTTTTCTACTGACTAGAAATTTTTCATGTAGTAAAAAGAAGATGGTGGACAAGTCTACTGACCTGGATTCTATATCTTGTTGAATATCCTTTCTATGCTATGTTTAAGTAAATCTCCTTTTATTAACTAATCTATCATTGTCACATTTTACTCTAATACTACATCCAGAATTACCAGATGACTAGCATGAGTTAGACTCAGATTACACCATTTTATATAAAAGATAATTATAACAGCACTTTTTTTTGTTGTAGTAGCAAAGAACTGGACACAAAATTGATATCCATTGATTGGGGAATGTTTAAATAAATATGAATATAGAGAAGTGAAGGAGGACTCATATGAACTGATACAGAGTGAGGGAAGTAGAAGTAGGAAGACAATATACCCAGAAAGTACAACAGTAATTAGAAAGAACAAAATTCAAATGATTAAAACTAAATATTGTGGAAGTATTCTGGGAAGATGGTGGAGTAAGCTGGCAAATTTCGAGCTCTCTAGATTTCTCCCATGAAAAGAAAAAATTCGTGCCTCAAGACAAATATAGACTGTTGAAAAAAATCAAGATTTGGGGCTTTACCCTGGGTCCTTCCAGTGCAACTCAAGGAGACGGGGGTGGGAAGAGGGAAAAGGGGGAGGAAGGAGAAGGGGAGGAGAATTTAGGTGAGATTAACCCAAATGAAATGAAAATACCTCTGAGCTAGCTCCACTGAAACACCAAGTAAGGACCACTCAGGCTAGTTAGGTGTGATTGGAGTCTCAGCAAAACCACAGAGACTTTTCATTTCCTGCACTGTTTGTGGAATTTGTGGATTATTTTTGAGGCCCAGAAGATTGAGGGAATCTGGATTTATTAGGAATTCTAGGCCCAGTTGAGCTACAGGGAAGTTGCCTTGGGTGAGAAGGAAACAGGGCCTGGTGAGTGTAGAAATAGCAGAGCAAGGAAGCTTGTGTCTGTCTTGGTCCTACCCCGGGATTAGAGGTGCTTAACTTAATACCTCATATTTTTTTTTAAAAAAAAGTGAATTGGAAAGAACCACATCATAGAAATATACTGTGAGAACAGGGAACAGCAGCATGCATCTTCAGAGGAAAACACTGCAGTAACCCGCTACCCCCCACCAAAAAAAAAAAAAAAAAAAAAAAAAAAGAATACCATAAAATAGCTTTCTGCCCAGAGAGAATTTATAGAAGAACTCAAAAAAAATTTAAAAATCAAATGAGAAACATTGAGGAAAAACTAAAATAAAATAAAAAAAGTGATCCAAGAAAAACAAGAAGATTGTGAAAAAAAAAAGTTAACCAACTAGAAAAGGAGATACAGGTTCAACAATGAAAACAATTCTTGGAAAATTAGAATTGGGCAAGGGGAAGCCAGCAAAGTTATGAGAGACCAAGAAATAACAAAACAGATTATAAAGAATGAGAAATTAGAACAGAATTTGAAATGTCTTATAAAAAATAACAAATTTGGAAAACAGATCAAGAAGAGAAAATATAAGAATAATTGAACTGCCTGAAAGAATCTTGACACAATGGAAACAATCCAAGAAAATTGTCCTGGAATATTATACCACGAGGGGAAAGTAGAAATAGAAAAAATCCACTAATCACCACCTCAATGATATTTTTGTGGAAAACACACAGGAATATTATTGCCAAATTTCTGAATTGCCAAATCAAGAGAAAATTTTACAAGAAACAAGAACAAAACAGTTCAGATATCTTGGAGCTACAATACAGGACTTAGCAGCAGCTACAATAAAAGACCAAAGTTCTTAGAATCACACCTATTAACAATCAAAAGAACTAGGCTTATGACCAAAAATATGATATCCAGCAAAATTATCCATATTATTGAATGAGAAAAAATGGACATTAAATGAACTTACAGATTTCCAGGACTATTTATCAATCAAACCTGAATTTAATAGAAAATTTAATATATGAACCAACTTCAACAATCACTTTCAAGGAACTCAACATGGACAAATGGTTTATGTTTTTCTTTTTATATGGAAAATGTACACTATATGTTTAAGATTCATATCACAATAGGATAGCTCAAAAGGAAGATTGGCAGAGTTAAGGTAAAAATACTAATCATGTTATACAAATGAGGTGTAGAGGAAGAATAGACACACAGGCATTAGAAGGAGAAAGAAGACAATGTTCTAAAAAAACCTATCCTCATCAGGAATGGATTTAATAGGCAACACTACATATATACCATGAAGGGTATAGGATTTTCCAAAATCTATAAAGAAATAAGTGGAGAGGGATAGGTGCATGGGGAAAAGGTATGGAAAAAAGACAAAGATCCATGAATGAGGAGAAGTTAAATAATAGCAAAGAAAGTTAAGGAGCAGAATTAAAGCAAAGTTAGCAGGATATGAAAGATATGTCTCTCTGTGTGTGAGGTATGTGTGTGTGTATGTGTATGTATCTATATATGTACATATTATATATAAATATATTTTTTCTTAAACATAACTTGCTTGAGGATGGGGATAAAAGAGGGAAAAGTATAAAATAAGTAAGGTATGCAGCAGAGAACAAAAGAACAATTTACAAGGAAATAAAGAAAAATGGACATTCATGAATAATTTCTTCTACTAATACACACATACACTTTCTTGATCTGGTAATTTGTTATTATAGATTTTACATTCCTCTTAGTGTTCTGCTGGTCACATGACACTGTTCTCTTTTGTTTTGTTTTATTCTGTTTTGTATTCCTTTTCCATTTTTCTTAAAATTAAAAAATGAAGAAACCTAAATACTGCAAAATTATAATGACCAAGTTTCATCCTAAAGAAAAAAATGTCAGACTACCCCATTTCTAACTTTTTGTAATAGTAGGGTTCTATGGGTATGGTACAATGCAACTCAGATCATATTCCCCCCCCCCTTTTTATTTGTTATAATGAATGGCTTTCTGGAACGTGGAGGAGGAAGAATGTTTTGGGAGATGTAGGTGATAAAAAAATTAAAGATATTAATATATTTTAAAACTGCTTTGTACTTTTCATTGGTCAAGAATATCAAAGAATCAGAAAGCCTTTTTTCTTTTTGTTTTTAATTGAGAATGATAGATTCTAATTCACCTGCAATGAAAGCATACCTCCAAATAGACTACACCAATATTAGCCCCCTAATATTTGGGATATTCTGTTGAGGCATCAACTATTAAAGCTGCTGACATATTTTTTTTCTTGCCCTATCTCTCACAGTTGGAGACATGCACATTGGTTCAACTGGTCTGCTTTGGACCCTGTTGAGTTTATTTAATCATATTATACAGTTACAGTGTTTTACATCATCAACATATATCACCCTAAATTAACATGTCACGAAGTTTAATGACTTACCCAGGAGCAGTTTATTGGGGCTGGCAGACTCCTCTTTATAAACATGCCTGATTTCAGGGACAGAGATGATAAGCTGAGCCCCCTGTGTGGTTCTCCCCTCCCCTGCTGTCATTTTGTGCTAAATGAAATATGACAAGACAGTGGCTTCCGGTAATTGCAATAATTGACTGTAGAGAGTCCATGATTGTGTCATTAGATGCTCTCTGAGTAAGGGATCATAACTGTGTCCACATTTTTTTGCTTTGAGAGTCTGCCAAATGGCAGTCCATTCAGGGGGGATCAAGGATGACTTCTTTGAGGTATTAACTTTTTGTTCAACTCTGCCCCCATCAGCAAAGTCCTTACTCAGTTAAACAGAAAATGAAAATTCAGAAGCCTAACTAGTTGTTGCCAAAGAGACTGTGTTCTTGGACATTGCTGGGGAGCTAGCCAAGGTAAACAGGGAGCCTGGACTCATCAGCTGAATGATGATGAAAAGACAAATTGGTTTCCAGTAGGGTATGTCATCTCAAATGATGGAGTTTGTGTTTCTGGTCATGGCTACAACTCAGCAACATATTATTGTGGAAGTAATCAAATAAAAGAGCTTTAGTTCTAAAGATGAATCCATTAGCATCTAAATACCCTCTTTTTTTTTAAGAGTGTAGAAAAACTCAGCCCTATTAAGGAGACTTGCCCAAAGTCACTTGGCTAGCCAGTTATAGTCTAGAATAGATTCTGGTTCTCCAGTCACCCAGATATCTCTTCTTTCCATTAGACCATGATGTAACCTGATACACAAACTAGACTGTTTTATTAAGCAGAACAATAACTAGGGTAAGGTTAACTGGGGCATTGCCCCAGGATGTTGAGATAAATATTAAAGCACTGTAAGCATTTCCTGTTCTGCAGCTTATAAGATGCAATTAAACTCAGCTCTTGGTGAATTAGAGTAATTAGTTAAACTTGGAAATTACAAATGGTGCACTTCTTCTTTGTGGCTGCACTAAGATTGAGCTCCTCCCTGACTCAGGGCTCAGTTCCCTTCTGCCATGATAGTCTATATCATAAGAGATTTATGGTGATCTGAATGAGGGGAGAAATCCACAGAGCCTTGTGTCTAGAAGTCCCTGAAGTCTTTCCCTACTCTGTCATTGGAATTTATCATTAAAAGCTTAGTTAAATATGCCTTTCACACTGTTGAACCCAGGCCTATTTTGTTGTGCATGCCCTTTCTAGTTATGGTTCTGCCAGAAAGAAATGGCTTTTGTTCTACTCTATCCAGAAGAAGTCTAAAATAAATAGGTTATAGGACCATAAAATCATCTTATTATAGTATTAAGATCCTTCTCTCCAAAACACAGGTAAGTCTTCCGTAGGATTTCAAGTTCTTCCATTGTTTTCCATTGTGTATTTTCATTGATTTACTGTGAGTTTGAGTACCGTTATGCACTATAATTTAGACAGCATCTTGTGCTTGTTTTTATGTATGCTGGTATGAGTTACATGCTGTTCAAAATATAAAAGCAGCATTTAGTCATTGTTCTCATGTTTATCTAAACTAATGATTTAGGGGAAAAGGAATCCCACTTGGTTTAATTACTATCCTTTTAGCAAAACCCCAGGACACAGATATTTCCACAGAATCTGAAGGGTAAGAAAAGTAAAAAGGTAATGACTACATGGTACCGGGCGAGCAAAATACTGAATTACAAGAGAGCCTCTGAGTGTTAGCTGGCCTAAATCCCAATTTTTATTAAAAAAAAAAAAACTTTTTTAAGAAAGAGGTTTCTGGAACTCACTCAGCTGCAGATCAGTGGCTCAGAGTAATCATGTGAGATAAGAGAAATCCATATAAATATGAAATGAGTCCCATTGAAACAACTTGTCAGTTGCTTCCATTGCTTATGCAATGATTCCCTGGAAATCCAGAGGAGCTTCTATTCATTGTGTTAAAATATTGTGAAGGGACTCTCAGGAGAGAGAATGAACTCTTGAGTGGTACACTATTCTTCCTGGAATTAGTTTGCTTTCTAAAGACTAAGGTGGCTTTTCTTTCTTTTGAATATATCTGAAGCTCTTCTCATGCTTTGCTATTTGCGGTGCCATGAATCATGGCTCATGTCTGGATGTTGCCAACTTAAAAAAAAATTGAGTCATGAGAAGGCATATATAATAAGAACAGATACTAATTTTTTGTCTATCTTTTATCAAGAAGACTTTATTGACTTATTACAAATTGGGCATATATTTTGAAGTGTTTATAGTAGGAATAGATTTATTCTGAGCCATCTATATTTTCTTAGTTGGTTTCCTTTATGGTAAATTTCCAAAAGAGTTTGTTATGGTTAAGGAATGAGAGAAGGAAGAATGAATGGAAGAAATAATGATTGTAATTGCTTCATAAAGATACTGAACCAGACTATTGACACCTCAGTGACATCATACACTTAACCTATGCTAAGCCATCACAGATACTCATACTTATTCCCCCTCATGCTAGGTTTATTTCTACAAATTAAGGAATGCCTTATACCAAATTAATCCCTTCCACAACGATTTTCTGGATTAAAGTTACATCTACCTTTATTCAACTTTCCCCACTAGTATCAACAGATTTTATAATATTTTTGATTTGGGATTGTAAAGATCACTAGGTCCAGTTTCCTCATTTTACAAAGAGATGGTGCCAAGGTGGCAACTTAGTAGAGAACTGAGATGAGAAGCCAGGTCTCTTAATTTCTAGCCCAATTCTCTTTGCAGCAGGCCACACTATCTCCTTTTCTCTCAATAATTAGCTAATATTCCTGAGTATATATCTCTGTTTTATTGCTGTTGGTTGTTAATATAAACTAATACTGCAGTTACTTGAACATTTTTTGCTCCTGCTAGGGTCTCTGTCACATTCTTTATTAAAATGCTATATAGCATTTTCTTTGTATATACTTAGATAAAATCCTGAATTATGTGGATTCTCAGTTTATCCTCACTGACCAATCCAAAAGAAGGATGAGAATTGGTCTTGAGTTTACAAATGGGGAAACTGAGGCATGTTAGAATGTGAGTTCCTTGATGTTTTCTTTCTTTCATCCCAGTATGTTCCACAGTGACTAGCACATAGTAGAAACTTAATAAATATTTGTCAATTTAAAGGGGGAGAGCATTAGATTAGGTGGTAAAGTAACTATCAGAATGGTGAGTTCTCCATTTTTCCTTCTGGTCAGTTTAGCAAGTTGTCAGAGGATTGGCTGCTCCTTCACGTTGGAACACTTAGACATGATGACACAGCCAGCATACCTTTCAAGGAGACCCATCCATTATATTCACACTTTGCTGCATCAGATCCCCTGTAGTATAAGTATGAGCTATGGAAGCCTGGGAAAGATTAGTTAGAGCAATTTCCATTTCCATCTATATGAGTGGATGAACACAACAAAGTCATTATTTCCTGTGGTTACATATTGTGTATAATTATATTATTGGTTTTTTTTTCCTCCATGAAATTATGCAGCCTGCTGGGTTTTTATGAAGAATAAGCATTTTTGCCCTTGGACATGCTGCAGATGTTATGTATCCTAACTCCTTCCAAAAACTTCTTTTACTTCCTGTAATGGCATCCAGACTCTGTGTGTGTGTGTATGTGTGTGTGTGTGTGTGTATGTGGTATATAAGGGAGGTGTTATCTGTGAGTATAGGTGTAGATGTATGGGTATATGTATTTGTGTATGGGTTTCTTTCCACATATCTTATGATCTGTCTACAATGCTTAACATCTAGTTTCTCAAACATGACACTCTATCACTTGTCTTCATGGCTCTATACTAACTGTCCCTCCAAGCTTGGAAAGTTCTTTTTTCCCTTCTCCCTTTTCCTGGTCTTTTCCCCACTCTCTCTTTCAGATTGCTTTAATCTAATACATACACATGTGTATATGCATATATATACACATATATAGCTCTTATATAAGTGAAAATTCACATGATGTCTCTCTTATTAGAATAGAAGTTGTTTGAGGGAAAAGTATTTTTCCCTTTTTAAAAAATCTCCAACTTTAGATGTTTCAGTGGTTAGAGTGCTGGGCTGGAATCAAGACTTGAATGCAAATCCAACCTCAGATACTTCCTAGTTGTGTGATCCTGTGTATTTAATGTTTGCCTCAGTTTCCTCATATGTAAAATAAGTTTGAGAAGAAAATAGCAAACCATTCCAGTATTTTTGCCAAGAAAACCCCCAAAGGGGGTCATGAAAAATCAGACATGTATGAAATGATTAAAGCAACAAAATTTCCATATTGCTTAATATATAGTAAGTACCTCATGAATGCTTGTTGACCAATTGTATGTATGTTCTGGATTGGTGGAAGAAAACACATCTCTTACTGAGCCAATGTCAGAGATAGAGAGGCCAGTTATCTTTCATCTGTTTCTTTGTTATAGCACCCTAACTTCAGCCACAAGTCCAATAAGTGTAGGTGACTTATTAGAGAGCACCATCATAAAGAGTGTGGATAGAATTCTATAAATACAATCTCAGTTCTAGGGAGACAATTCCAATTTTACATCCTATTGATGAGAACATTGGGAAGAGCTTTAGAAAAAAATCGGAAGTACATGATGTTTATCATTCATGTTCCCAGAATCTAATAATTTCATTCTTTGATGAAGATGTGATTTTATTTATGTGGCTCCTCTTTCCAATGTAGTATATTACAACTTGGCTATCACTTCTCTTCCTTTATTATTTAAACCAATATCTTCTTATAAACCCTCTAAAGAGAGATTACCCAGTATGTTAGTTTTTTTTTTTTTGAGGCAATTAGAATTAAATGACTTTTCCAAGGTTACACAGTTATTAAACATCAACGCTAGATTTGAACTCAAGTCCTTGTGACTCCAGGACTGGTTTATCTCTACTGTGCCACCTAGCTATTCCTGTCAAACCAATATGTTAAGGGCTTTTCTTTAAATTTCTTAAAATGGAGTAAAATCCAAAGTAGTACATCAGTTATTTCTGATGATCACCATCTGCTCTTTTTCATATATCTTTTTCAATCACATACTTCACACCACTTGTCTCATCCACTTTTTTTCTTTTTTTTTGGTTAATAAGATGTAGCCTGCTTATACCTATCATGAGTCTACCTCTTCATTGCCCTTTGGGTGAACCTTCACTTTAATTCCTTAAATAGATGGTGAACATCTAGAAAGGGAAGCAGTAATTACAAAGAGACAGCATGACTCCATCAAGAACAGGTCATGCCAGACTAACCTCATTTCCTTTTTAGATAGGATTACTAAAGTAGGAGATGTAGAGAATGTTCTTGGTGTAGTTTACCTATATTTTTGAAATTAGTTGAATGCTTTAGTTAAAGTACATCATTCTATTCTTGTTGGAAGGTGAAGAAATAGGATTTAATGATAATATAGTCAGATTTAGACCTCAGATAACAGCAATCATAGAACAGTTGTTAATGGTTCATTGTCAGTATGGTGTGAGGTCCGCTCCGAAACACCACATATATTTTGTCCTATACTGTTTCACATCTTTGTTAAAAAATTTAGGTAAAGGAGAGAGGGAGGGAATAAGCATTTACATAGCATACATCATGAAAAGCACTATGTTAAGCATTTTACAAAGATTGTCTCATTTGATCCTCACAACACCCACATGAGATAGATACCATTATTCTCATTTCACAATTGAGGAAATGTGAGATAGATATTGTTATTCTCCCATTCTGCAATTTAGGAAACTAAGGCAAGTAAAATTTAAATGATTTACCCAGAGTCATACAGCTAATAACCATCCAAGGCTGCGTTTGAACTCAAGTCTTCCTGACTTTAGCCCTAAAACTATCCACTATGCTACCTAGTTGCTTACAAAGTCTTATGGAACCAAGAGGAATTTAAAAACAATCTATGATAGAACCAGAATCCTAAAATATATAAACAGGACAGAGAACTGGACTGTATCTAATAGGATAAAATTCAAATGGGTTAAGTATAAAGTCTTGTAATTATCCCATTACTGTTAAATTAGTTTCTCCAGTGTCAAAAGGACCCACACCATTTCATGCAGTGTAATTTAGTCAATAGCTCAGCTGACTTGTGTGAAAAGCCCCGGATTTGATCACAATTCTGTGATAAGCTATGTGACTCTGGGCAAATCATTTCTCTGATCCTTCATCTTTTCATCTGTAAAATGAGCATGATCATTGCTGCCCTGTTGGTTATGCAAAAATGTGGTGCAACTTAAATAAGATATGAGAGAGGAAGAAAATGCTTTGTAAACTATAAATCACTCTAGAAATGAAAGGGAATATGGTTATTCATTTTCTATTTTGTAAACCAAGTCACTCCTGAATGCTAGTCCTCATAGTCTGAAGACAACAGTCTTTTAGAAAACAAGAAAAGATTTTAAGAAAGATGAGAATCAAATTTCTTGGTCTGATGAAGTACAGAGAGAACAGCTTATTTATATATGCCTGATATCTGTGCAATTGTAGAAAAAAATCATAAGAATTTAGTGTTCAGATTTCAGCCACTCCCATCTATCAATTCTAAGCACGAAGCCCATGCCATACTTTTGCTGATAGTCTGTAGGAAACCTTGAGTTTTTAGCTCCAGGTCTGTCAAATTCTCAACCTTGAAATGCATCCCATGACTTGTGGCTGAGGCAGCAATGCATTCCTGCAGGGAGACAAGATGATAACTCCTCCAACAAAGTGTCTCTGCCATCCCCTACTCCCCAGGAAATAAATCTGGAAACACCAAGGAGGCAACGTGTCACCATTGCATCAATGGCTGACAGCCTAGGAAACAGTCTTTTGGACAAATACCATCCTGGCTGCTGACCTGGGCAAAATTGGCAACTTAGTGAAATTTTTTTCTTCAACCCACTCAACCTCCAGTTTCTAAAATGCTCTCATTTTTCCAATAGCTGCTGTTTTTCCAACTCTCTACCTCTGCATTGTTTGCCCTGTGTCCTATATAAAGTCTTTCTTCTCCTCTGGTAAGCAAGTAATGTGAGCCTGTAAAGTTGGAAGGCACACAATGTTGGAAGACCTGGGGCAGAAACTGTTGGAGCTTGAGTAAAGTTATTTCTCTCTTTAGAGTTCACCTTATTTCCTCAGAGAACTAATATTACCTTTAAAGCTTCCTCCAGATCTGATATTAAATTCTATAATTTGCCAGATTATACTGTGAATGGGACAGGAACAGGGAAAGAAACATTTCCTGATAAACCCTTCAGGATATTTAATCCTCCAAAAGGAGGCAGGGTTGCTTAAGCATTTCTCCACACAAATCAGCTCTAAACTTTTGCTCAGAAAACCTATCTACTACTTTTCAAAGGCTAGATCAAACTCCACCTCCTTTAAGAAGAAGTCCTCTCATACCATTCTAGCTCACAGTGACTACTTTGTCTTTTAATTTACAGCATTCACTTTCAGTCATTTGGTATGGTAACCCCTATCCTGTTAGTTGCTTTTTTCAAAAATGCCTATTCCTGCAGGTTATGTAGGAATTGAAGATAGTGAATATCTTGGTAAATAAATCTTTATATCCTCCATAAACTCTAGACTAGCATGTTACACAGATTTAAAAGAAATGAACATGAATTCAAATCTTGATTTTCCCACTTAAAACATTAAATCATTTAATTTTTACAGTTTTCAGTTTTGTAGCCTATAAAGAGTGTAGATGCAATTATTTTGAGGGTAAATAAGATAATTTTTGCCATTAATTTCCCAAACCTTAAAGTGATATATAAATATTCTCTTCTCTCTCTTTCTCTCTCTCTCTCTCTCTCTCTCTCTCTCTCTCTCTCTCGTTCTCTCTTTCTTTTTCCCTTCTTTTTTATGATCCTAAAATTTTAATTGATTGAACTGATAAAAATCCCTAGAAAAATATGCAAGCAAAAGTATCCATAGATGGGTCCTCAAATGATTATGAACTAAATAAATTGCCATTTCTCCCATCCCAAAGCACCCTTCCATATCAAGAGTCTTATATAGTGATGTTTTAAGGCAGAGATTATAGGCCTTGAGAGAAGGGGGAAAAAAGAAAACTTAGAGCTGCCAGGCATTAAAATATGCTTCTATGAGATTCAGTCTGCTCATAGGATATCTGTCAATAACTTCTTAAATAAGGCAGTCTGATGACTGGCCATTAATTCACCAGTGGCCACTGCCAGATGATTTGTTCATCAATAACCAATTATCTCATGCATTGTAAATAGCTGCCATCACAGAAGAATGCTATATTCTGGGAGAAATATCCAAGCACTTGCAATAGAGGGTCAGGCTCAACCCTGAGATGCATTATAAGAGAGTGTCTATCTACTCTGGTTTTAGAAAGCTAAAAACTTACATATTCTATGCAGAGGGAGTTCAGTAGGGAAAGAGCTGGTTTGAAATGATCTGAAAAATGGATAAATTCCCCGAGCTCCTGTTGAATAAGGATAAGCTTGTCAAATACTGTTATCTATTTCAGTCCTCTGTTTTGAGTTCCAAGCATTCTCTGTGAGGTAACAGTTCAGTGAAATTAGACTATATCATAATCACAGAATCCCATAATTTTAGAATTCAAAGGAACCTCAGTGACCATTCAGTCAACTTATAAATGAAAAGTCCCCCTAAAACATCTCCACCAATGGTCATTCTCCTTCTAAATAACAATTTCTCAAAGAAATTAGCATTTGAGGCAGGAAGACTTTTGGCAACTTGGAGAAAGTGAGTGGGAGTGCTTCCTTGCAGACTGAAGGTTTTTTGTTAATTTGTTTGGTTGGAGGTTTTTGGCCATTGTAGAAGGTTATGAATGAATCTCTCCATTAGTAAAGCAGTAACAAAATGCAAAATGTGAGTACTCAGAAGAAGCAGGCAAGAAGAACTATAATGAATAAAGTTGGGAATGGTCTTTCAATGAAATACTCATATAGAAGTTAACAGTATTGTGATCACTTATGAATATGTGCTATGAAGGTAACCAATTCAGAGAAATTGACTATGGATTCAGGAAGACATTCACAATAGGGAAAAAGAATCAAGCCTCCACATCAGTATATTCTGATGGGAAATGGGTATTTTAAGCTAGAGGCAGGAGTAATCATTATCTAAAGCAACAGAACAAAACAATCCTGTTGTTCAAACTTCTAAAGAAAGGTCAGAAGAAAGAAGCAGAAAACAATTCATTTTGTGGAAGTTGTAGTTCTGAATATTAAATGTGAATCATCCTTTCTAAGCCACTCCACACCCCAACACACATTTACTTTACATAATCACAGAGAGTTTCAATATAGGTTGGTTGTTAGATCTAATGCAATCGGCCACAGGTTTCCTGTGTTCTCCAATTTTATGGTCAGCTTCTTGATGGCAAATGCTATCTCAGAGTGCAATGAAAATCAAGTTATCTTTATGTATAGACAAAACCTATTATAACAATACAGATAGCAGATCAACAAGACTTAAGGGTAGAAGTTGTCAGTTTGCTAGGTCTGGGATAAACCAGAGTAAGGGGAGGAAGTATAGAAGAGATAAATTTACCTGGTTGCAGTATGACAGAAAATTCTAACTAGATAGACCATTCAGTTGCTCATGATGACATTCACTTGAGAGCAGCAATACTTTTCCCACCAAGATGGACAATTACATGAAGCAGTGGATAGAATTCTGGACCTGGAGTGGGGAAGACTCATTTTCATGAATTCAAATCTGGCCTTAGACACTTAAGCTTTGTGATTCTGGGCAAGTCACTTATCCAATTTGCCTCAGTTTCTTCATCTGTAAAATGATCTGGAAAAGAAAAGGCAAAGCACTCTAGTATCTTTGTCAAGAAAACCCAAAATGGGATCATGAAGAGTCAGACAACTTAAACAACTTAGCAGCAGCAACAACAAAAGCAGTCTTGCACTTATTGACTTCTAAGTCTCCAAAGTTTCCTGATATCTTATTTAATGAACAGCTTCTACTTCCCATGATTTTTTAGTTCTTCCTTCCAGCTGGGAAAAACTATACTTCCCTTCAAGTCATTGTTGATAAAAGACTACAAATATATTATCCATTTTATTAGGTAAGCAGTGGAAGTAATTTTTTTCTTTCATATTAGTGGGTAAGGAATTTGGGAGATAGATCTATAATAAGTCCTTGAAGAAATTGAATTTGTGTCTGAGTTTAATGGCTTGAGGATTCTGATGATTTCCCCCCTTATATGATACTTCACATTGAAACTGTGAGATTGTTCAGGAAAAGAAGCTATTTACTATGGTAGATACTATTCCAAAAGCTTAGAAAAAACCTTGATAAAATAGCTAAACTACTTATAAAAAACCTTGGTAAAGCAAGTTACCTCTTCATTTATAATCAGGAACTTATCCAATTATCTCATTTTGTAGAATGGACAAAAAAAAAAACAATTGCTCAGGGGTTACTATGTGCCAATGCACAATTGCTTAGGGGTTACTAAGGCTTTGCACTGATGGCTGAGGAAAGACAATCACTGCTCTCCAAAAATTTACAATCTATGGGGAAAAGAAACTGAAAAGGCAGCAAAGGTGAGAGGAGAGGTCTGAGGGTACCAATTAGAGTAGGGATGGGAACATGAAGAAGATGATGGTTTGAAATCAAGCAGAGCAGCTGATGGCAAAGGGCCAACGTCATAGAACTGATTAGCAGTGAAAGTGAGAATAGAATATAGGGCTCCCTGTACCCCATCCAACACTCTTTTTACTACCACCACTTTGGCCCATCTTAGAATTTTCTGTGTTCTGATATGTCTCCAGTGAAAAAGATTCTATCACCTTCCCTTATGATGCTCTGGACTTTGATTAATCCTCACTCTTCCTTTGCTGGACAAGATATCAGTTTATTTGGAATCTTTAACCACTACTTAAATTCTCATTCCAGGTTTTGGTGTTGAAGAGAATGTAAAATGTTAAAGATCTTCAACTTGTCTTGAATTAATTTTGAGGAAGCCAGGAACATCCCAAACCAATATTCATCAAACTGTTTTGGCAAGTGATCGATAAATTTCTTTGTGAGTTGCTTCAGTTCAGTTCAATAAACATATAGGCTAGTACAAACATACAGTGATGTTATTTAGAAAGGTATTTGGTACCCAAATGATTGAGAAATGACTACAATATTTTGCTTTATGAATATCATGGCATATTATCATGCTGTAAGAAATAATGAAAATGATGAATATGGAGAAGTATGGAAGATTACATACTATCTAAAACGTCATAATAATGTAAGTGAAAAGAACCACAAAACAATAGAAATTATAAAGAAAAGGTTTGTCCCCAAAGAAGGAGAAACAAAGTTGAGAAGACAACTCCACCTATTTCTTTGGATAAATAGGATCTTCAAGTATGGAATGTTGGGCAAAATGTCAGATTTTTTTTTCAATACATTAATAGCTTATGCTGAATATTTTTCTCATCCTCTTTTTTTCTTATAGTTTTTTTTATTGACAGAACATATGCATGGGTAATTTTTCAACATTGTCTCTTGCACTCACTTTTGTTCCAACTTTTCCCTTTCCTCCCTCTACCCCGTCCCCTTGATGGCAGGCAGTCTCATACATGCTCATCCTCTTTTTTAAAAGAATTTATCATAAGGGATAAGTCCGTAGAGAAAAAAAGAGAAGGGGAAATCTAATCGATGTAAAAAACAAAAGATATCATTAAAAATTTACTTTAAAAAGAATGGCATGTGTTTGTCCATAAGTTGGAGAATAAACAAATTATAATGCATGAATGTAAAGAAATATTACTGAGCTATAAGAAAAACTGAATATGAAGCATACTGAGGAACATCGGAAGACTCATATGAACTGGTGTAAAGTAAAGGAGTAAAACCAGAAAAACAATATGCACAATCATGGCTATATGGTATATAGAAAAAACAAAGACAATAAGGAAACAAAGCAATCAAAACTGAATTCTGTAACATTATAGAAGGTGTTCCCAAAGTCTAAGTGAAGCTTTAAGTTATTAAAACTTAAAATTGCACTAAGACTTTTAGGGAACAGTATGACTTGTTTGCCTCTAGTAAAGAAATTTGAGAATGAATTTCCCTCCCTACTTTACAGAAGTGGGAAATTATGGAAATGAAACCAAAAAAATATATCAAACTTAATTGATACATTGATTAGTAATGCTAAACTCCCCCCCTCCATACACATTACACACACACACACACACACACACACACACACACACACACACATATACTTTTAAAAATTCTTTCTTATAAATGGTAGCTTTCTGGAAAGGATAGATGGAAGGGGTATACTGTTAAATGTCTGATACAAAATCTAAATATATCAATGCCATTTTTTAAAAGATAAGCATTTGCCATAAAGTTAATGAGGTAGATTGGGAGTAAGAGTTCTAGAGTAAGGATTTAGGATTTTATGAGGTACATGCTTTGTTTTTTGTTTTGTTTTTTCTTTTATTTGGAATAAGAGGCCACATATATAGTGGATAGAATACTAGATCTGGAGTCAAGAAAACATAGTTTCAAATCCCTTCATTAATTTTTCTAAGATTTGAGTGATTTTCTTCTTTTTTTTCTTCTTTTCTTTTCTTTCCTAGTAAGTGTTTGAGGCCACATTTGAACTCAGGTCCCCCTGACTCCAGGGTTATCCTCTGTCCATGGTGCAGCTAGCTGCCCTCCAACTTTCTAAAACTATCAATTATAGCAGGGCTTCTTAAAACCTTTTCCACTCACAACCCCTTTTTGCCCAAATAGTTTTTATGTTATCCTGAGTATATAGGTACATTAAATAAGTATACAAATCAAACATTTACTGATGATAAACATAATTTCATGACTCTCACATTCAGTTATAAGACCCTTTATGGGGTTGGGAACTATAGCTTAAACAGCTAGAAATTGCAGATGGATTATTCATACAAATGGACAGACAAGGACAGAATTTCCAGATAAATGTAGTTAGGAGAGGTCCTTCAGTTCTCATTCTTTTTTATTGTTTAGTTGTTTCAAACTCTTCATGACTCTTCATGAACCAATTTGAGGTTTTCCTGGCAAAGATATTGGACTTGCCTTCTCCAGCTCACTTGATGATGAGGAATGGAGACAAACAGGCTTAAGTGACTAACTTAAGTTGCAGTAAGAATCTGAGGTAAGATCTGAACACAAATGAATCTTTTTGACTCCATGCCTGCACTGGATCCACTGAGCCACCTCATTCCCCTTACTTCTCAAACTTTGAATAACTTTACTTTGAAAACCGTGTGTTGGCATTCCAGAATGGGAGAATTTTGATGAATGAAAGTCAATGCAACTTTAATAGAGCTCCAGCTTGCCCATCATCTTCCTTTAGCTCTGACAATTCTGCTAACATTTTTGTGGTGGAGAGTGAGAAAATTGGGATTAAATAACTTGTCCGGAGTCACACAGTTAGAACATGTCAAATGTCTGAGGCTGTATTTTAACTCAGGTCCTCATGATTCCATGTCTAGCACTCTTTATTATGCCATCCATGTGCCCCTCTGCTGACTTTCAAGGTATATAGTTGATGTCGTTTTCTATGTGGTATCTAAATTTTTCTTTTTTTTCTGTTTATCTTGACACAGTCAATTTGTTTGACAATACCAAAGGTCCTGCCCACTGTTAAATCTCTGTGTCAAGTATTATCTCTCTATGATGGAAATTTCTCCATTCCTCCATTTTTTGATTTGAGTAATTCAAAGCCATTTGCTAAGATACAAAAAGCCATGGTATAAGTGAAAGAAACTGGAAAAATGAGAGTTGGATGTGCATCTATTTCAGTCTCACTGTTAATGGAATTATGAGCAACACTCACTTCATTTCTCATAGTCTCACTTTCATCAACTGTAAAAAGAGGGGATTAGATAAAATGAAGCTGAAAAGTCTTTTCCATCTCTGATTCTGTGGTCTACAAAATGAAGATGATAATACTTTTCATCAATTAATCAGAAAGCAATCATTATGTGCCTATGGTGTGCCAGGCACAGTGCTAGGTGATAATTGAAGCAAAGGATAAAATGAAAGGCTCCTACTACGAGTGTTATGATGAGGCAATTGTTCTGTTATTCTTAAAGCACTGTGGAAATGTGAGTTATTGCATACATCTAACCAGAGAAAGGTAACACATTAAATTGGTATCTGCCACTAACACCTTAGCATGATTAGTCTTTCAGATTAAGTCTGGTTTAGAGTCAAGCCCTGAGGGAATAGGATATTGGATGGATAAATTTAGAAGTAGAGTTGGCTTAGATTAGTCACCTCGGTAGGGAGCTTTTAGAAGCCAGTGAGGATGAGGGGCTTGGGGACTATAGGAAGTAAATGGAAATGGGGGAGGAGGAATGCAAGTAGCCTGATTTATAACTATCTCAATAGCTCTGATTCTACAGCTAATCTTAAGAACTCAGCTAAGACTACCTCTAATTAGGGAAAAAACAGTGGGACATGTATTGTTTTTTGTGTTTTTTTATATAAGATGATGGTTTCAAGTCCTGTCTCTGATGCTCTGAAACCTCTGTGATTTTCGATAAATAACTGCCTGGGTTCTGGTTTCCTAATTTGTAAAATAAGACGACGATGCTGAAGACCTTTCCAGTTTTCTTGTCATCTAACGTGCAATCAGCTAATAAGCAGCTAAGTGCATCCTGCATGCCATTCATTTTGATCCTGCCTCAATGTTCCTGTATTTTGCCTCCCCAGTAAAATACCCTGTTCTGTGTGATGTTGGATAACTCACTTAACTTTTCTTAGATTTAGTTTCCTCATCTATAAAATGGGAATAGCAAGAACATCTACCTCACTAGGTTTTGAGGATGAAATGAGACTACATTTACATTAAATACATAGTTAAAATATATGTATAGTGCTTTGCAAATGATTGCTGCGTAAATGTGAATTATTATTAATCCCCAACCTCTTCAACCTCTCTGTAATAATCTAGGCAGTTACATTTCTGTGAGTATTTCATTTCACCTAAATTGTTAAATATTTGGCACAGTCATATATTTCTCCTTTTGAAAACTCTCTCCTCTCTGAGATTTCATAACATTCTTTTCTCTTTCCCTCCTACCTGTATGACCTCAGTTTCTTTTACTATATCATCATATATAGATATCATATATACATGGATATACCCAGAAGTTCTATTCTAGGTACTTTTCTCTCTAAAGTGTTCCAGGTATCTGCATTTTCATATTTATTATTTAATTCCTTTGTAGGCTCAATATCCATTAGATAATTAGTAATTATTTAAGAAAGTGATGAATTACCCTTTTTTAGGGGTCAGATTGTAAAGAATATTCTTAAAGCATAATTGCTAATTGCCATTTCATTTGGTACAGAACAATAGGTCTTGGAATAGAGAGCAGCAGTGTCCTGTCTTACTAAATTGAAATAGCTTTCTATTATTAACATGGTTGGATCTCTTTGATTCACGTCTGGCCCATTCCTTAAAAAGGTGAAATGGAAGTAATTATTTCTTTCCCTCCATCCATTTGCTTTGGCTGGAGCGGTCCTGATGGGTCATTCATGGAGCTTAGCTCCCTTGGCCACTTTCAGAGGGCCAAATATGTGGGTAAAAATGCAAAATCAGATTTTCAAAATCAGATTTTCCTAAACATTTGAATCATTAATATGAAAGCTTCTCCTAATTAGGTCTCAAGAAGAGATGATTCTGGTAGAAGGAATGGAGTCACAGGATGATCTAGAGCAGGGCTTCTTAAACATTTTCCACTTGTGACCTCTTTTCACCTAAGAAATTTTTACATGATCTCAAATATATAGGTATATAAAATAGATATAACCCTAAGCTCTATGGGGTATACTGTAGTCAGTGAAACATTTTTACTGTCCCCATTACAAAAAGGTGGCCCTTCCAGCAATTATTCCTAAAGCTGGGAATTCAAGAGGTACAATTTGGCCTTCAGAACTAGATGAAGATAAAGAAAGATTATAGACTTTTATCAAATGAGCATATTTGTTTTAACTTTTCTTTTTAAAAAATTTCCATAGGTGAGCTGAGAGATAAATAAATATTCTTTCATTGAAATAAGATACAAGTTTATTTTTAAAATTCACATGTAATTATTTTTTTTAAAAAAAGGAAAGAACGGGAAAAATATTTGGAAGGCACCTACAGAACTCCTGCTCTTCTTTTTTGTGTGGTCATCAGGTTAACAATTCACCAACATCTTTTTTCTTTTTCTCTTTCAGAGAAATATTTTTAAACACAGCTTTCTCTGAGTCTCAGCCAACTTATTCTTTCCTTTGCTGTTTCAATGATTAGGGTAGTCCGTGTATTTATCTTGTTCTTTTTCTGCCATATCAGTGGAATGACCATCTTTGATGCTTGAGACACTTGACCAAAAATGAGAAAATAAGAAGCCAAACATACAGCTACTTGCAGATTTGTAGCAGTATTTGAGAGTGCCAAGATATAAGCACATGGCTGATGTGGTCCTGCAGAAGCTGAGCAATGACCTGGAAGTGGTGATCCAGAAAGCTGAGAAAGACAGAGTGGGTGTTGAAGTAAGAGAATTCTAATGAGTTTATGAAATGAGGTCACTGTGAGGATGATTTCACCCAACACTTTCAAGAAAATGAGGAAAATAGTGAGTTAGTTTACTCAATAAGAAATATAAAGGTGCAGTTTTAACTATGTTTTGGACCTCTAAGAGAGACCACATATGGGGAGAATTCAGTGACCTGAGTCCTAATATTTCTTCTGCCCAATGATATACCAGTAGTATGTGAGTGATAATTTTAAAAATGCAAGATCAGATTATTTCTAAACATATTTGAATCATCAGTGTCAAAGTTTCTCCCATTTAGGTGTCAAGGAAAGATGGATTCTGGGAGTTACAGTATGATCTAAAGCAGAGCTTCTTAAATTTTTTTCCTCTTGTGACTCCTTTTCACCCAAGAAATTTTTTACATGATCTCCAGCATATAGATATATATATAGAACAAATGTTTACTGATAATAAACCATAATTTCACAACCCTCACATTCAGTTATGAGACCCCATGTGAATCACAATTTAAGAAGCCGGGATTTAGAATACAGAATTTACATATAATGGATGAGAATTATGTGAAAAATTACATCTCCAATTTCCCTCTTCCCACTCAATTTCTTCCTTGTATTTGGGGGTTAGTCCTGGTAGACTAGAATAGAAAATAAGCCCAATGGAGTCCAAGAGGGACTCCTATTTGAGACTGCTGAGCCCTGCCATTAGGACTGGAAAACTGAGTTTTAAAAAAGAGCCCAGGAAAAACCTTGGAGCTCAGATCACTTTTACATACCATTGTGTCATAAACTCCAGGTGCATTATCTTGATCCTTGCTAGGATAATTTCCCCTCCATTTGAGCATTGCCCCTCGCCTCTCTGTCTCTTACCCTTGACCTTCTTATCTTGACCCCTATTCTGTCAGAATTAAGTTATGATTCTTTCCTGGAATTATGGCTTGTCCATCCTTCCAGTTTCCTTGCCCCCTTTAGCTATCTTTGTTTCCCCTATAAGATTGTATACCCAAGTTATGTATTCTATTTGCAAACCCTACTTAGCTAAAACTCTACATAAATTCCCTGTCTCAGTTTATCTGCCCTGAATGCTTTGGATGAGTCCCATGCAGTCAGCTAGCTTAAAGTGCACATTAAAGATTAAAAATCAATCTCTTGCTTGCTTCAGTTTCTCTGGTACTGCAAGAGATACTTTCTATCAAGTAAGTTTAGTGATTTACTAAAAAGATACCTATTTATTATCTAATTCCACCCTAATTATAAAGGTGGTATGTAGTTATATTACTTCTCTTAAAAATTATATTCTCAATTTATCAACGAGATTTTTGAGAGGCACATATATTTGTATTGTATTAGACATTCTCCCAAAAGCCAAAGTACTCCCTCTTCTATTTTCCCTCAAGGTTAGGGAAGTCCTTCCAGGATCAGTGTTCATAACAATGGGCCTAGTGTAACAACCCCATCTCCAAATTTGTATTTTACATTAATACTTTAAAATTTAACAATTTAACATTCCTACAATCTCATTCTTTTCAGCACTTCTCAATCTGGTATGTGAGTGTAACCTATTTTACAAAATAGGATGGTGGCTAGCTCAGGCCAGGATGGACTAAAAAGAATAGGTCATTAGAGGGTACTGAAATAGAGAAAAGGGGGAGAAGGTTAGGGGGAATAAGGTGACTAGGAAAGAACACAGGATCCCTGCTGACTTTGGAAGGAGCTAGCAAAGGAGAAAGATTAATGGAGGACTAGTTACAAAGACAATGGTTGAAAAGTATCAGCACTTCTAATTAATGACTGGAGTGGGACAGATATTTTGTCTATTGCTACTTTTATTTGTAAAAAATAATCAAGAATACCTATCCCTTTCTCTCCCTAAGTTTAGCACCTAGATTAGTTCTTGGACTATATTAAATTTACAAGTAACTTATTAATTGACTGACTTTATTTTTCCCATACTCTCTACACAACTGATTATTTCCTTTTTCCTTCTTCCCTTTTCTATTCTTTTCTCTTTCTGATTCCCTTCCTCCCCCTTCTCTTTGTTTTTCTCTCCTTTCCACTTAAACATTTTCCTTCCTCTTCTCCTATATCTTTCTGTCTGCTGCTCTGTCTGTCTCTGTTTCTCTGTCTCTCTTCCTTTCTGTCTCTGCCTCTATGTGTGTCTCTCTGTCTCTGTGTCTCAATTTTCCTCTCTCTCTCCTTTTTCTCTTCTCTCTCTGTCTTTCTCTGATTGTCTGTCTCTTGTCTCTCTTCTCTATTATCTCCCTCTCTCTTGCTTTTTGCCTTTCTCACTCTTCCTTTTTTTTCTTCTCTCTCTGTGTCTTTCCCTTTTTCTCCCTTCCATTTGTTTCTTCTGCTTTACTTTCATTACCTCTCTACAACCAAGCCAAAGTAGAATATCCTAACTTCATTTTATTTCAGGAGGCAAATCTGTCAATGTTTGTATAAAAATGAAAAGACTTGTCCTCAGGGTATTCTTTTAAGGCTTTGCATTCTTTCCTCTGTGTGGATATGTGTGTTTTCAAGCCCAAATTCTCTGGAGAAAATGTTAGGTGCCAAAATGGCCATCCCCTGGGGTTACTAAGTTCAGGAAGCCAGTGAGTACTAGGAAAGCCTGCAGATGTAGGAGCTTTGATGAGCTTTGCACATAGGGAGGCAAGTCAGGTACTCCATTCTCCAACCAGCTCTGAGAAAGTTCAAGTATTAAAGAAAAGTAATACAGAGGCCAGCTCCCGTTCATCATTTTTATCATTTTATCAAGACTACAGAGAGGTTAGAGAAAGAAGACACTTCAAGGCAGCAATACTTTCAGGATAAAATCATAAAGCTCAGCTGTCTTTCTCCATTATCTTTGCCTCTTTAATTTGTGCCCCACATAGGTCTAGAAATGTGCTATCTAGAAATAGTCTTTTTATTCTTATAAAAATGACCCATGGGTCCAGAAAGGATACCTCCCACCTCCACAGCTCCCTTCTTCCTTTCCTTAGAGACAATGGCAAAATAGGCACTGTGCAAGTCATATCTGTCCATGCTGAATATCCATAAAATACAAAATAGAGACTGTCTTGTATGCAGAGATGAATCTTCAAGAAACATTAATTCTAAGGACACAGATATTTATTATTTTGTGCTCACTCATCAATCTCACAGATTTAGGGACGAGACCTGAAAATCCTCAAATTCCTATATTTCATTACAGACCAATAATTTAACACCTTTAGATCCTGTTTATTATTACTATTAATTATTGCCTTACCACATCTCAGATGAGCAAGTTCCTTTTTGTTTTGTTTTATTTATTTTGTTTTGTTTTTATTACCTTCTGTAAAGAAGGGCTATGCATTCCTTTCATTACGCTGAAACAATTTTATTTTATTTTTTTTAGCATTGAGACAGGAGGTACAAAAAAATGGAACTAGAAAAAAGAGACTTCAGATTCAATATGAGGAAGCATGTCTGGGGAGAAAGGAAAAGGAGATGTGGGGTTTTTAGCAGATTCTTAAACTCAATCTGTATCAACAGTATAATAGGACAGCCCCCTTCCCAAAAAAAGCTTTATTAATGGGGACCCAACTTTCAGGAATGAGGAGGTGATAATTTTACATAGAAGCAATATGGTAGGCAGAATGCCTGCCTCAGAGATAGGAATATCAAGGTTCAAGGTCTGCCCTCAAACTGCTGGAAAATCACTAAGACTATAGTCATATATATATGTTTATAGAACCAGAACTCTATCTGTATTGATAGAGGGAGTTTTTTCATTGAGATATGAATGAATGAAATCATGGGTCTAATTTGTCCCTCCTTTAAAAACAAAAAATAACAACAGCATAGGATTAAATCACATTTGAAGTATTGTGTTTGATTCTGACTACCACAGTATAGTATAAAGGTGTAGGATATATGAATCAACTGATCAGATTACCCCATCCCACTTATCAGTTGAATCTGTTGAGTTTAGGCTTTAGAATAGATGTCAAAAAGTCCCCAAAAGTCATTGGATGACTATAGAGTTAATATAATACAATAAGTATGTTCAAAATGGGTGAGGAGACTTGTCATGCAAATAGAAGACCTTTGGTATAACCTCCTCTATATTTGCCCCCCTCAAATTCTTTCTTAGGGACTTAGCTGAAAAGCTCCCACTGGCATAACAAGTCTCCTCAATGAATTGAAGTATATTTTTGGTGCTAGAGGAAGTAATATAGTTTTCAACAAAGACTTTATCAACTTGACCTAAAACATTATGGTTGATTCTCATCTTATTAAGGTGTTAGCATCTTGACTTAAATATTGTTGAGTCATTTTAATCATGACTGATTCTCTGTGACTCTATTTGGAGTTTTCTTGGCAAAGGTAATTAAGTGGCTTGCCATTTTTTTCTAAACTCATTTTACAGATGAGGAAACTGAGGCAAATAAGCTTAAGTGATTTGCTCAGGGCCACACAGTAAGTGTCTGAAGTCAGATTTGAAACTCAGGAAGATGAGTTTTCTGTATCTAAGCCCAGTACTCTATCCACTATTCCACTTAGTTGCCCCATACTTTAAATAGGATGGAGTGATTTGATTGATTCACTTAATCAACCCCAATTCTTAAAAAAGAAAGGAAGAAGATAAGATAAAGCATTTCCTGGGCTTCCTGAGGAGGACAATAACAATGGTCAAGGTCCATGTCACAAAGAAATTAGATGAAGGAAGTAGGGATGTTTAGCCTGGAGAAGAGAAACTAATAGGGTGGGAAGAGAGAGTGGGCAGGGATAATGACAAAGGTAGCTGTCTTCAAATATTGGCAGGACTGTCCAAAGCCATTTGTATTATGCTTTTTTTTCTTATAGAAAAGTGATTAGACTGGTTTTGCTTAGTCCCAGAGGACAGAATCAGGAATAATGGGTTATAAACAGACAAATTCAGTAGCTTCCCTTATCAAGGGTTCTTAATATAAAGTCTATGAATTTAGATAGACAGACAGATAGATAAACGCAAAATATTTCATTTCCTTTTTAAATTGGATGTATTGTATTTTGTGCATTTAAAGTATTATTCTGAGAAGAGTACATAGGCTTTTCCAGACTACCCAAAAACTCCATGACACAAAAAAATATCAGGAACACTTACTGTAGATTATTCTTACTAAACCCCTACTTGACACTTGACTTCTTCCCAGTGTAACCTATTGTATTCCCTACAGGGAGCACTCTGCCAGTTTGACCCTTACTACAAGTTTCAACTGAAGTATGATGCCTATAAACTTTCCCAACTACTTTCTGCCCACCTCTTCCACTTCTGTGATGCTAAGAAGGAAATAGAGTTTCAGAAGAAAAAAAAAAAAAGTCTGCATAATGAGGTAAGGAAAAACCTCCTAACAATTAGAGCAAAGCATGAGTGTGTTGAACCACATAAAAAGGGAGGAGGTTTCTTATTGTAGGTCTTTAGGCAATGGCACAGATGGCCTCTGCTCAAGTGCGATATCAAGGGAATTCTTCATCTATGGATTGGAGAAGGTAGTCTATTATGTAGGGGGCTGGACTTGGAGTACAGAGGCCTGGCAATCAAAATCCCACCTTAAATATTTAATAAGTATATGGTGCTGGGAAATTCACTTATCCTATCTTAGCTTCAACTTTCTCACTAAATGTATGTATGGCTATGTAAGTTTAATAAATACTGTATAAATATTGGTTATTAGAATCATCAATATTAAAAATTATAGTTGAGTTCCTACCCAACCTGAAATTGCAATTTTAAGATTCCTCTTCTGCCACGATCCATGTGACTTCATATCCATTCATCTTTGGTGTTTTCTTTTGCAAAAGAACAATGATAATGATAATTAATTACACAGAACTTTAATGTTTACAAAATTCATTTCATGTTATCTTATTTGATCTTTACAGCAACTTTGTGAAGCAGCTACTAGTATTATTTTCATTTTACAGATGAGGAAAATGAGACCAAGGGAGGTTAATTGACATGTCCAGGATCACACAACTAATAAATACCTGAGGCAGGATTCCAATAATACTTGCACTGTACGATTCAGTATATTTTGTAAGGGCCAACAAGATAAAGCTATATATAAAAGTACTTTCTAACCCTACTCACTATGTGAATATAAAGTGTTATCATTATTATAATTATTCAATTATTATTATAGTATCATTCATGGTAAAAAAATGCAATATTAAGGGAAATTAGTCATGTTTTAAGAACATTCCTAAATTCTTGAGGTTCATAATCCCACGTAGAGACAGTTTCCTGGAATGGATGAATGGACTGTAGGACTGACTCACCATTATTTTAACACATCCTTATGGCTATATAGGACTATTCACCCCAAACAATTCCTTTTCACTTAGCACCTTCCCTCCTTGTCTCCTGGGACAACCCCACACTCTACCTCTCCCACTAAAGATAAAGTACCTCTGCAGGGGGTGGTGATGTTTCAGCAGGATTTGGCGGGCGTTTAGTGGTTCCCTCACAGATACTGTTGCTGCAAGAGGTAAAGCTGATAGATTTCCTTTCTTTGCTGTTGCAGCTTAAGAAAGTTCGATAAGTCAGCTGTCAGAGGCTGGGTCCCTTGCAGGCTAAGGAATTTCAATTTCAAAGTACAAGAGATTGAAGTCTTGAAACACAAGATCATCAAACACTAATGATTCTTGAATGCTTCTAGAGCCGTGAATAGGGTAAGAAACAGTGAATTTCTTTAAGGGGCACTGAGTCTGACATTGCTGCTTGCTCTCAATTCCTTCTGCAGGCACTGCAAGGAGATGAGTGAACTCAGACGCGAAACGAACAGACCATTTGAGAGGCTAGGAAAAGCGGCTGGACATTCACAAATTGCTTTCAAAGCAATTAGAAGGAGTCTACTCAGCTCCCAATCTCATCTCAGAGTGTCTCATAGAGAGGGCCTCTCTTAGGCACTTTCCAAGAGGAAGGGGGAGCCCAGAAGGAAGAGATTTCGAAGTGAATTTCACACTTGACTGCTTGGGCAGTGCCTGGGGCAGGAGCCACAGGCCAAATAGTCATGGAAAACTCCAAAGAAATTACATCACCTTTGGGTCAGGAACAGAAAAGAAATACAGGTGACCTGTTCTTTGAGGAGGCTGATTTTTTTAAACCCCTCAAATAAAAAAAATACTCATGTGTTCTTACTACCCCTGCCCGACTTGCTCCCACTGAAATCAACACTTTCCCTTGCTTGAGACGATAAACTTTGAAATGGCATATTAAAAAAAGGATTTTCTCCTTATTTTTCCAGTTTAGGGAAATTCACTGGGTAGAGGAGAGGTGGTAAATAGTTACTCCCAGCAGTTTGTGGGTACTTTACAGATACCAGGTAACTGACTATTAATGCTGTAGGACAGGAGTTTTTTAAAATGGAGAGTGGAGGTTAGATTTCAAAGTGGGGGTTCCATGAATGAGATTTGGGAAAAAATTATACCTTTATTTTATTAACCTCTAAATGAAATATATAATTTATGTCAATTATGAATTTAGAAAAAAAATGAGATCCATACACTTCACCAGGCTGCCAAGGGGGTCCACGACAAGAAAGATTAATAATTCCTGAAAAAGACCTTGGAATAGATGATGGGATATTAGGTACAAGACTACATGGCAATACTAAAATTTTCTGGACCTGGGAATACAGTCAGTATTTGATCCCAGAGAAGAGGAAAGATTCTGTGGCATTAGCAATATATGATTTGCACTGAACTTGAAGCAAATGTCTTTCACATGTTATCCCTTTCCTAAAGATTGTTTATAAAGGCACAAACCTAGCTAAGGCCCTTGTCTCTATTAATCTTAAGTCACGAAAAGAGATTTAGGTATATTCCTAGTGTCTATTCCATACCTCTCTGAGTTAGATACGGGTTGGGAAAGAACAATTACTTGAAAGAAGATATGAATATTTTGGGATATGTAGAAGCAATTTATTTCTCTCTATGTTCACATATCCTTCAGTGAAACCTATGTTTAAAAATTAATTATCCTTTTTGTGTCCAGCCAAAAAAAAGTCTTAAGAGTAAGACCTGTTGATTCTTGTTCTACCTGTACTATTGTTAGCTTAGCTGTATGTCCTTGGACAAATCATGTAACCTGCGTGGGCCTCAATTTTATTCAATCAATATACCAGTGCTTCTCAAACATTTTTACCTTCAAGACCCCTTAAACAATTATTGAAACCTTTACCAAGAAGTTTTATCTGAGCTATATCTAGAAATGTTTAATACATTAAAATTAAGTTATCATACTTATAAAAATGATTTTGATCTCATAGACCCTCTGAAAGGGTATCTCTAGTTCATATTTTGAAAATCTTTCTGAGCTATATAAAGTACAGGTAACTAGGTTGTGCAGTAGTTAGAGCACTGGATCTGGAGACAGGAAGACCCAAATTGAAATCTGATCTTACTGTCTTTGTGATCCTGGGCAAGTACCTTAATCCTGCTTGCCTCAGTTTCCTCATTGTAATATGAACTGAAAAAAGAAATAGAAAACCACTTCAACATCTCAAGAAAACTCCAAAAAGGCTCACCAATAGTCAGATGTGACTGAAAAACAATTGAACAACAAAAATCATACAAGCAAGGGTTAAAGTAGCAAGGTTTCTTAACTTAAGATAAATTCATAGTTTATAAAACTATATTTCAATATAATTTGAAATAATGTGATTTTATATATTTTATGAAATGAAAAGTATTATTCTGAAAAGAGATCTATAGTCTTCACCAGAATGCCAAAGATCTTCAGGGCGCAAAAAATGTTGGGAATATTTTGCCTGCATGATTTTTAAGATCCTTACAGCTCTGGAATTCTATAATTCCATAGGGGCCATGTCTTTTTGGAAGCTCTTCAGTAACTTCAAATAGTGAGAAATTCCCAGCATGAATTCAGTACCAGCAGGGTTTGGAACCAGTTGTTTGTATGCAGTGACATAAGAGACAGATACACAGTGCTGAGGTTAAATGAAAGAAGAGGGGAGGTAATGAAGTCAATGAACTCACCTGCTGGCCCTGTTTCCTCTGACATTGGCTAGACTCTTTTATTCTTCTCAGGTCATATTCTGGAACTAGAAAAACACAAAGCTCAAAGTATATCTAAAACTTTTATTTTATATGGATATATGGAGACTAAAGTCCATTGAGTAAGTGGTTTGCCCAATATCATACTGTTAGTAAGCATCACAGATGGTATTTGAACTCCAATATTCTATATAGAATTGTCTCAATAATGACGTTTTTTTTCTCTTTTAATTTGAGATTACTTGATCTGGAAAGCTTAAGTTGTTTTAGTGAATTAAAGCTAAGAACAAGATCTGGAAAGTTTGAGTTAATCAAAGAGAGCATGAGTTACCAGGACACTGGAGAAGGAACCAAAGAGGTCTAATCTTGAAGCTTTTCCCAGAGATTATGTTTAGAAGCCTCATCAAAACTTCTGCATTATACCAAAAATGTAGTAGGAGGAGGAGTAGTAGTAGTAGTAGTAGTAGTAGTAGTAGTAGTAGTAGTAAATATATCATACCTTTAAGGTATGATATATTTTGCATATATTATTTAATCTGATCTGTTATTCTGATGAAAGCAACAGAGAGAAAACCTCTTGTTCTCCTGAATGTGGAGAGGAGAAATGACACACTTTATTCTTTACAGCTTAGAAATCACTGGAGAATAACGTTGGAAAGATTCACAATGTTCTTTCTCTGGAAAAGTTGGCCATGTTGTTTATGGCCAAAGGTGTTGGATGTGCTGGTTGAAAATGGGAGCAGTTATGTAGTACAGTGAATAGAATGTTTTGCTTTGAGTTAGGAAGACCAGAATTTAAATCCTCTCTCAGTACTTATTAGTTTTGTGATTCTGGGCAAATCACCCAAAGTCTCCTCATCTTTAAAGTGAAGGGCGTTAGCTTCCAAAGAGGTTGTTCACAGCTTTATATCTATGATCCTGTGATCACAGTCTCAATTATGGGTCATCAGCACACTGGATCATCAGCCTACTGGATCAAAGGGAAAATTAAAAGGTTCTACTGGGATCCAGAATAATGATATGGTAGAGAATATCTTATATGTGGGAGAAACGGAAAAAGGTCAATGACCAAGGGTTAATTACCTTTGAAACCCAAGAAGCGATTACTGTTCTATACATGCTTAATGCATTACATACATTAATTATTATCTACATTAAGATGATTCTTAATGCCAAGAAATTTCTGAGAACTTATTATGAGAGTTAGTCATTACTCAATAAGTGAAAGTTATGTGAGTTTTCCTAGTTTCCCCAGACTTCTAATGACTAACCATCCTCTAATTCTGGGCTCCTTTAGCCTTTAGACTAGATTGAATATTACATCCTCTTATCATATTGAAAGCTCATTATAAATTTTCCCAAAGGATATGTTGGCATAAGGAGTTTGAGTTAATGATCAGGAAGGCACAAGGAAAATGAAATATCAAGGTGAAAAATGTGTAAAATTGGTATCACTCTTTGGCACAACAACATTATCAGTTCCATAGGATGCAAAAGACATAGAGTATATAGTACATAGTACTAGAGTGCCTGCCTGAGGTAGGAAGACTCATCTGTCTGAGTTCAAATCTGGTCTTGAAGACTTAGTAAGTCACTTACCTATGTTTGCTTCAGTTTTCCCATCTGTAAAATGAACTAAAAAAGAAAATGGCAAGCCACTCCAGTTTCTCTGCCAAGAAAACCTCAAATAGGGTCACAAAAAGTTAGACAGGACAGGAAAAGGACTAAGCAACAATAAAGAAATGCATAAAGTGTGAGCTGACAGATCTCAACACACAACTATGTCAGACTACTCTAATAATCTACAAGAAATTTGGTCAACTTTAATTAAGGGAGAAAGAAGAATTCCCCAGTATCATTGCCAAAGGACAGCAATATTCCAAAATTCTCTACTCTCAATGTCTGATAAAAATATTTAATACCTAATTCATTCAGTATACTGACTTATAAGAATGAACAAATAATCTAGAATTATACCAAATATTTTTCTTATTTTTTCTAAAGAAGCAATAATACTTTTAATCACAGCCTCAACATAGCTCATACTTTCATACATCTCACACACAGTATGGATAGTATGGACCAGCCCTAAGAAGAAATTTTGGAGTTCCTAGAGATAGATATTACTTATTCTTGATCATAAAGATATCCACAGCTATAAATATATATATATATTCTTTTTTTTCTTATTGGTGTCTAACTATCAGTTATTATCAGTAAGGCCAGGGGTTCAGGTAGGTAGAACATCTGAATTTACAACAGCCCTGGGATAGGAAAAAAAAATCAAAAAAGGACTTTGTTTACTTATAGAAAGATGAGCTTCATCTGGTACTTGGGGTAAAATGGATAGGTCAGACAACAAGCTTATATTAAATTCCTACTATATGCCTAGAACTATGATATTTTCTGGGAAAGGATAAATCAATCAACAGTGGAAGACTTGGTTTCCCTTAGGCCAAGGTTCCTTAAAATTTTTATGTCATAGATCCCTTTGGCAGTCTGAAGAAGACTATGGATCTTTTTTCAGAATGATATGTTTAAATGCATACAATGAAATACATAAAATTATAAAGGTTAGTGAAAATTTATTATTGTTGGGTCATTTCAGTCATGTCCAACTCTTCCTGATCCTATTTGGATTTTTTTGGCAAAGGTACTAGACTGCTTTGCTTTTTCCTCTTCCAGTTCATTTTTACAGATGAGGAAACTGAGATAAACAGGATTAAGTGACTTGCCCAGGATCACAACAGGCTCTCTAAATCAATCTCCAAATTCTAGGTTAAAAACACTTGTCTTAAGCAGAAGAAATCATTAAACAATAATTTTTGTTTTTATTTTTGAGGTGGTTAGGTAGTATCTGGATGGCATAGTGGATAGTGTTAGCCTTCGAATCAAGAGGATCTGAGTTTGAATCCAAACTCATCTACTTATGAATTATGTGACCCTGTGCAATTCACATGATCTCTTATTTTCAATGTTCTCATCTCTAAAATGAGAAACTCAAATAAGTTTCTTCCATTTGTTTTTTGTTTTCCATGTTTCTCATCAATAAAATACAGATAACCAGATAGATTTTCATAAAATTTCAAAGCAGGAATGTCCTATAGAGATCATCTAATCTAATCTCTTCATTTTTACAAATAAGGAAACTGAGATTTGGGTCTTAATATAACTAAACATTGGAAGCAAGTGGAAAAATGGAGTCATTTTCTCTCATAAGTGAAAAGCTTCAACCTACTCTTGTTTTCTTTAGCAATAAGAAATTAAAAAGTACTTCAGAAGGTGAATCAGTTGATGAGCTTGCCTGGATTACAAACTTTTCACTTCAGTTTTTCATTCTGTACCTCTGTTTTATGATTACTTCAATTTGCACTCTTGGGCCTTACATCTTAAGTACATCATCAGCTAAGAGGGAAAAAATATGCACTGAGAATTTTTATTTAATCAAAGTCCTGTGTTTTTTTTTTTTTTTAAACATTCCCTTTTTGATGGTAATGTGAGACTATGAAACAGAAAACAGGCCATTTAGTTCTCAAGACTTCCTGGTTTCTAATGTCTTTGGAGGATTATACATCCAATTTCCCCCTCTAACAACTTACAAATTTTGACTTTGGAGTGAAAGGAAAAAGTCACATGGCTAGGGAAGTACCCTGTGACAAACAGTTATAAAGATGGTTATAGGCTTTGCTATATGGTCCTAGGTGGAATATGGTATTCCTGAATATGAAATAAATTTGTTATATGCATATGGAGAGAGAGGGGGGAGAGAAGTCATCAGACTTTCTTTATTAGCTTTCCTTTTACCTCAAAACTCTCTTCTAAACTGTACTGAAGGCTTCTCTCAAATGGAGTAACACTCATTAATCTTGATAGAAAGTACTGAAATTCAGTAGAAAAATCATAGATTTCTATAGATAAAAGGGATCTTGAGAGAATGGCTTAGTTCAGCAACTTGATTTGGGGCAAGTGGATTTCTCTATCAATGATAAGTGATACCCATATCTTTTCTTCCTGGAATGGAAGAAATGGAAACTCATTATGTTTTTTTGTCTTATCACCAGCACCACTTGACTAGAATGCCCCCAGCTTCCCTTCTATCACTTAGATCATTGATAATGCTGTGCTATTCTGTCATGTATTCTCATAACAACAACAACAACAACAACAACAATAATAACAATAAATCAAACATTAAATATTCATTAAACTCCTACAATGTGTCAGATACTATATCATATTTTAAATTTTGACTACTAGCTGTGGGCAAGTAGCTTAACTCCTAATTGCCTTTGGAAAAGGAAATAGCAAATCACTTCAGTATCTTTCCCAAGAAAACCCCATAGACAACAATATTGGTGTTCAACTGTCCATGGGATCATAAAGACTCAGATGTGACTGAACAACAATTTATATACACACATTATATATAGCATATTATAATTCATATTTATATATTATATAAATTGTATTTTTTTCTTATTTTTGTTTCACAATAAGCTTGTGTGGCAGATGATATTATTATCCTCATTTTACAGATGAATAAATTGAGAACAAAACCAGTTATTGCCCCTTGCCAAGTATCACAGAGCTAGTAAATATCTGAGACAGGATACCAGTTCTGGTCTTCCTTATTCCAGGATGGTGTCTTTTCCTGCACCAAAACCAAATAAAAAACAAGATGGTAGATGTCAATTTGTTGGCTTTATGTTTCTCCCTGACTTTGGGTTGGCAAAAAAAAATGGCAAAATATTGCACTTTGCCCAGTTATAATTTTATCATTGGTGTCAGATAGTATTTTTGCTGGGAATATTTGTTGTGCAGCAAGGTACTATCACTTTTGATTTAGGAAAGATAATAACAGGGATGGTGAATCAAGTGAATACTTCCTCCCCATTCCCTTTCCTTCCAACCAAACAGTGGAAATAGGGAGGAAAGGAGGTATAATAAAATATAGTGCCCTTTGCCCCAGAAAAGGCTCTAAGATTTTAGCTAAAACAAAGGGAAACCAAGCCCTATTCTATCCAAAGTGGATAACTGAATTCATTGTGAAGTTGAATGAGCATGAAACAGTGAGTTTGGGACCAGATATGGTGGTGGATAGACCTTCTATGCTTATGTGTTTTACATATAGTTGTAGTCTATCAATATTATGGAACCTGGCAAAGTAATTCAGTCAGCACCGAAGGGCATGCTTACCTTGGTTAGTAAAGGCAGTGGATAAGTGTCTAATTCTAAGCTCAATGAATTTTAAACCTCATGCTAATAGTATGTGGATGTAATGGTTTATCATGCTATCCCCTTCCATGGAAAGATGAAATCTGCTAGTAAGCTAAAGGTGGTGATAGAATAAACTATCTTTACAAATTGATTCTTACCAGTATATCAGCAGGTGTGTGGCAGAAATAAACCAATAATCTCTGATACTTGAAATCACAGGATTCAAGCTCAATCCCTGACTCTAACACAAACTAGTCCTAGGCTGATGACAGCATTCCCTGGATTCAGAGTTAAAGACCTTGGTACAATTCCTGGTTCTGTCATTTGATATATATGTGACCTTGGACAAATAATTCAATTTGGAAGGGGGCTTCAGTGTGAACATCTATAAAATTAACAGATTGGGCTATGTGACTTCTAAAGTCACTGATCCAGAGATAATTCATTTACTTTTTTTTTAAATTTATAATAACTTTTTATTGACAGAACCCATGCCAGGGTAATTTTTTTACAACATTATCCCTTGCACTTGGTTCTGTTCCGATTTTTCCCCTCCCTCCCTCCACCCCCTCCCCTAGATGGCAAGCAGTCCTATATATGTTAAATATGTTGCAGTATATCCTAGATACAATATATGTTTCCAGAACCAAACAGTTCTCTTGTTGCACAGGGAGAATTGAATTCAAAAGGTAAAAATAACCTGGGAAGAAAAATAAAAATGCAAATAGTTTAAACATTCATTTCCCAGTGTTCTTTCTTTGGGTGTAGCTGCTTCTGTCCATCATTTATCAATTGAAACTGAGTTAGGTCTCTTTGTCAAAGAAATCCACTTCCATCAGAATACATCCTCATATAGTATCGTTGTTGAAGTGTATAATGATCTCCTGGTTCTGCTCATTTCACTTAGCATCAGTTCATGTAAGTCTCTCCAAGCCTCTCTGTATTCATCCTGCTGGTCATTTCTTACAGAACAATAATATTCCATAATGTTCATATACCACAATTTATTCAGCCATTCTCCAATTGATGGGCATCCATTCAATTTCCAGTTTCTAGCCACACAAACAGGGCTGCCACAAACATTTTGGCACATACAGGTCCCTTTCCCTTTTTTAATATTTCTTTGGGATATAAGCCCAGAAGTAACACTGCTGGATCAAAGGGCATGTACAGTTTGATAACTTTTGGGGCATAATTCCAGATTGCTCTCCCACAACTCCACCAACAATGCATCAGTGTCCCCGTTTTCCCGCATCCCCTCCAACATTCATCATTATTTCTTCCTGTCATCTTAGCCAATCTGACAAGTGTGTAGTGGTATCTCAGAGTTGTCTTAATTTGCATTTCTCTGATCAATAGTGATTTGGAACACTCTTTCATATGAGTGGTAATTGGATAACTCATTTACTAACAGGATATAATAATATTTCATATATCTCATGGAAGAATGTTAAAAGGAAAGCAATCTGCAAAATTTGGAGTCCTTTATCAGTGTCAACTATGCAAATTATAAACATAAAGTTTTGGGAACAATCATCATCCCCAAAATATTCTTCTCATTATTCTGTCAGTCAATCACAGAGCATTTGTTAAATAAGTATTATCAACCAGGCACTATTATTCTAAGTGTTAGGTATACAAAAAGTCATAAAAATGATTCTGTCTTTAAGAAGTTTACAGTCTAATTGAGGAAATAGCATGTGAACAAATAGGTACCAATGAGTTATAAGAAAAGTATATGTAAGATGATATTAGAACAGAAACTGGGAGGTATTTAATGTGGCTCTAATGTAGAAGGTGGCCCTTTTTATTTTTTTAATATAACTCTATGAGTAGAAATCTAATTCTTTGGGCTGAGATTTTGAAATTTCTGAGTTCCTTTTTTAGAAATAAATACCCTGGGAAGAGGAAATGCAATAACACACTCAACCATTAAGCATTAATTAAATGCCTTCTATAAACTAAGTTCTGGGATAGGCATTGAGAATCTAGAGCTCCTGATCTCAAGTTATATTCTTTCCACTATCCTCCTTTAATATATGTAATTAATCACGTTTGCTTCCTACCTTGATAACTCTAAGTCTTAAGGCTAAGAAATCTTGGATTAGTAACTTTTGGTAGGAGATGGAGGAAGAGTTAAGACCCAGAAGCAAAGGCATCAGTGAGGAGGGAAAGGGGGGGGGGTAGTCAGAGGTAGAGATGCCATGAACATTTCTTATACTAGAATGCCCATCACAGGACACCAGGCAACTAGAAGTAGTGCCAGAGATCTTCCTACTGTTTCATGGAAAGCATGAAGTAGGCATCAGGACAGCAAGGTTTTAATCCAATCTGTGGTACTAAACTTGCTTTGTGACCTTCACCTTGCAATTCTCTTCCCTTCTTTTCAGAGTCTTAAATTTTCTACTTTCTAAAATGTGGGCCTTGGACAAGGTGAACTCGAAGGTCCCTTGAAGCTCTAACATTCTTATTCTGTGATTCTCTCTGCTTTGCAATTTTGCCTCAGGGCCACTCCTGACAACATGGATGGAAAATGAATTCAATCCACCTCCTTCTTACTTGCCTGGCCAACCTCAGTGCCAAGGCTAGCACTTTCTCTATTGTCAGCATGGCTCTTCTAGATTCTGGGCTTGAGCAGTTTATTGACACCAAACTTTCTTTGTTCCCTGTATCCATGGGTTTAGGGTTGCCTCTAAGGGATTCAATCTCTTCACATTATGGATTTTTTTCCAAGGAGGCAAACTGCTTACTTGACAGCTCTGAATAGAAACATGAGATTTCAGATGGTAGGGAAACCCTCCAGGGAAAACCAACTTCAGAGTCGTTTATAAATTAGCCAGATTCAAATATTTCCTTCTAGAATGGACCACGAATGAGAAGACTATCTTTGGAGAGAGGGAGCCCCTAGAGGCGGCTGGGCCCCAAACTAATATTGAGCTAAAAATGGGAGCACCGGGTGAGAAAGAGAAAAAAGAAAGAAAATATCAGGAAAACTTTTCAGCTAAGTTAATTTTCTGTTCACCAAGTTCAGCTCTGAGTAGAGCAGAATGGGGGAGAGACTGACAGTCCTTTATTAGGAACTCTTGCAAGCCAGATAAATCACCCTGTGAAATGTTACATTTCAAATTGTTTGTGACCAAACCATTTCTTTTGTGACTGAATCTTCTTCTCATGAACTTTTTCCTTCCTTCCCCTCTGGCCTTCTCCATTTCTCTCTCTGGCTGATTTATCTCTTTCTCCCTCACCCTTCACCCCTCACTAGCCCCTCATCTCCTAACTCAGATTTTAGGTGTGTGGAGAAAGGTACTCTGGTGTCATGGAAACAGCTTTGGGTTGGTTGTCAAAGAAGATATAGGGAGAGGCAGAATTCTGGTTTCACAAACAAGAAAATCTAGATTCTGATACAGACTAGCTGTGAGATCTTGGGTAAATCACTTAATCTCTCAATGCGCAAAGATTCTCAAATAATATAAATTATATCAAAGGCACCCACAGCCTGATGGAAATTCTTTATCTAGAAATTTTTTATAATAATGAAATTCCAGGTTCAATTTCTATTAATGTTCTTTGAATCAAGATTCTAGGCAACAATCCTGGTTCTGCTTCTTTGAACCTGTGTAACCTTGGAAAAGTAATTTAACCTTTACTTATTACAAAAATTTCATCTGTAAAGTAGCTAAATAAATGTTAAAAATCCTTCTAACTACAAATCTTTGAGCCCTTGAGGAACTTACTGCCCTTCCTACTTTGTACCAGGAGCTAGGAATCTAAAGACAAAAGAAAAACAATCCATGGCAGGGTGGATACTTAGTAATTATGTATAGTTGTTTATTAATTGATTGATTGATTAATGAATCTGATGAAAAAGGAACTGAAGTGGTAGTTGGATTTTGGTTTTTCAGCCAGTGAGGAACTTACCCAACTGTCTTTGTAAAAAATATCTTCAAGCACCAACTGATTTCCAGGTTCTTCACAAAGAGAAAATTTGGACTTGTAAACAGTCCAAGATAGGCATCCTGATGGAGACATGTGCTAATGGGAACAGAGCTTGACCTTGAGAAATTGGAAAAGTGACCTTTGGAGTGCTCTTGCCATCTCTTTCAGTGCTTGTCTCCTGCTTAGCAGCATTTCTGTTCTAACTGCTTATCTTCTGTTTTGTCCTAAAGCTCCAAATGCCTAACAGGTGTCTTATTCTTATTGGGTCTTAATTTTAATTAGTTTAATTAGTTCCAAAGTAATATAAAGCAAAGAATACTAGAATGATTCATGGTCAATGGAATATTTTCTCTACTTGTTCAATTATTTTTTGTCATGTCCAATTCTTCATGACTTTTTGAAGTGCCTTGGCAAAGGTATTACAGTGTTTTGTCATTTTCTTTTCTAACTCATTTTACAGATGGAAAAAAATCAATCCAAACAGAGTCAAGTGACTTTCTCGGAGTCATACAGTTAGTAAGTATCTCAGGTCAGATTTGAACTCAAAAGGATGAGTCTTCCTCACTCCAGGCTCAGCACTCTATGCATGATGGCACCATCTACATGCCCCACTGGCTCTACTACTGACTTACAATTTATTCCTCTCTACTTTTTTTAATGACTTAGATAAATATATAGTCTATCTAACAAACCAATTTTATAGCCACAAAGCTAGGTCTACATAATGTATTTGATGATAGAGTCTACAGACTGATATAAAAGGGCCATTTTACTAGATAAAACTTAATAGAGATAAATATATAGTTGGGTTAAAAAAACTCATAAAGTTAAATACAGGAGAACAAGGAGATATGGCAGCTAAAAAAGTGTGAGGTAAAGGATTGTATAAACTGATTTTGGGTTTCATTAATACTGGTGGTACAGTTGGTATAATGCTATTCAAATCTGGCCTGAGACCTATTTCACATATGGCCTTAGACCTTTGCCTCAGTTTATGGAGAAGGGAATGACAAACCACTCCAGTATATTTGCCAAGAAAACCCAAATGAGGTCACAAAGGCTTAGCCACGTGTCTAAGTCACATGTATAGTAGTTGGAATTTGAACTCAGGACCTCTGACTTCAGATCCTATATTATTTGCTGTATCATACCAGAAATACTTATATGTAGTAAGGTACTTGAAAGGGATATCGTAGAACAAAGTCTTGACCAAGTGTGATTTGAGAGAATCTCTGAGGTCCCTTCTGTCTCTAGGACTATGCGATATTAGTCATGTGAATTTGAGTAAGTTACTTAAATTCTCTTATCCCAATCCCTGCCCCCTCACTCCATGTATATAGTGAGGGTCTTGAACTAAGTGATCTCTAAGGATCTTTCTTAGCTCCAAATCCATGATTCTCTGTTAATAAAACATGCTAGCTAGTTTGATGGTTGAAGGTATTACTTCTCCAAAAGGGAATTTCATTTTAATAGACGATTCTTGGAAGCTGTAAAGCCTTCAAGCCCCAAAGGAATAAATGTCTAATGATGGGATTTTAGGCACTGTGACTGAGCTGTAGTCAGAGCTGGTCTAGATAAAAGTAGGCAAAAGAGGCAGCTGCCTCTGGGCAGCATCTAGAGGTAGAGATGGGGAAGGGCAAAGGATCATAGACTCATATGTGGATCAAAAGCTAGGAGGGACTACAGTGAAGCACTTTTAACACTACTTTAAAAAATAAATGCACATATTTTTAATACCAGAAAATCTCACTTTTTATGACTTGTAGGTATTTATTTCATGATAAATCAGGTTTCATGTGTAGCAGTTAAGGTTCAGTGGACAACAGTAATACATAAACACAAATAGAATAAAAGTACTAGAGTTAACAAAGCATAGTGTAGGCAAGAGTGCTGGATTAGGAATCTGGGGGTTCATGGGCCAAGGCTAAACTCTTGGTTCTACCATTATGATTTTTGGTTAACTCACCAGTTTGGAGTTTCGTTTCCTTATCTGTAACATAAATGCTTCGTTTCAATTCAATTCAACCAGCATCAGTTAAATGCTTACAGCATGCTAGATTCTGGGGATTGTTGTTGTTTGTCCTTCCTTCTCAAAGACCATAAATCACGGAGGTGATGCCATGACTTGCAAGTGAATTAAATTTAAGTGAGGCAGGGCTATGCAAAGTCAACAGCATCACTTTGTCCTCCAGAGCCATCTAGGTCCATTGCCAATATAAACCAGGATGATTTTAAAACTCTCTGATTCTATGCAAAGGACAATAAAGATTTTTGTTTAAATAGCATATGTTTCAATGAAAGAAATCTTGAGTTTAGTGACTTACCTTTCAAGGACTTAGATGGCAACAGTCATCAATTTTAAGTACCCAAGAGTCTGTTGGTAAATGTTTAGAGATCTGACTAGTTCTCTAAAATCCATATACCCAAATGGACTTCTCAGTTTAATCTGAATTGTTATTTTTTCTCCAGCACTTTCTTGACTCTAAACAATCAACATAATAATAAATAAAGCCTTGATTTGTTGTATTGCTAAAAATTATAGGTGTAAATACTCATACTGAAAATTTAACACTCAGCTTTCATGAACTAAGGGTATTTCTTGAAGAAGATGTTTTGTTTTAATTCTCCACTCCTAAATGGAGTTTCTCGTTCTTCTTTCTTTTTTTTTTTATTATTCAATGGACAGGCAAGCAGGCAATAACAAAAATGCATTCGGCTGATAATGTGTCATGATTAAAATAATTGCAGGATACATACATACAAATATATCTACTGTTTTTCAGTAATCTGAATTGAGGATGACTTCTTTCTGAAAGATATCTTGAAGCTTGTCCAGTCCCAAAAGGAGATTGCTGAGAACTGAAGCTGTCTCTTATCAACTCTGTCCTCATTCTTATATAGCAGGAGAGTTTCATATCAATGGTTCTTGGGATGGGGGTTGCACAACTGAAAAAAAAGTTATAATCCCTGTCCTAAGGACCTTACATTTTAATAGAAGACAACGAATTAAAAAGCTTTTGAAAAATGGAGGATGAGATGACGTGTGATTCTGAAGTTTGGAAAGTCAGAAACATATCCGGGAAGGAAATGAAAGTCAGGCAGTCATGGCCTCTTCCCAAAATGGAAGCGTTGGGAGAATTCTCCAGTGGAAAAAGGGGTTTGACCGAGTAGAGAGATGCTCCATGGTGAGAAATTTGCAGGGGAGAACGGATAGTCCAATCTGAGGAAGCCCCAAGGGCTAAAGGAAGCTGCAGAGTGAGAGTACAACTGAGGCATGGTGTTGAAGTCTTAAAAGTCAAAAGATGAAGCAGGAGGAAAATAAAGAGTGATGGACTTTATCCCATAGCAAAAACTGATATATGTGTACTTGTCAGTATGTATTGTATGTTTATATATTGTGCATAATAACCATATAGTAAAAACTGGGTACAAATCATTCACTTTTTTCCTGTATTATTTGGAACACATTGGGATAAGGAATATAAGTGTAAAGGATGTCCCTAGGTACCTGAACTCTCACATCTTCTTATTCAGGTGTGAGATTCCTTTGATAAACTGAATTTCCTGTTAATCAGGTTAACACCATTGAGATCTCTGCACTGGCATTGCTGATGACTCTTAACCCCATCTTGATAATGAAATTCATGGTTACTTATCCCCTAGTTAACACTTCACTGTTGATGAAGGCAATGTCTGAGCTAAATGCTAATTTTTAAAAAAAGAGATAGAGAACCAGCTATGGAACCACGTGGCCCCTTCCAAGTATTTTGTATTCCAAGGAACCACATGCTCTTAAAAACTATAGAGAGATGCTCTGGACCTCGCCAGAGGCTGGACGCAGGGCAGGGGCAGTGATGGAGATGCACTCTAGACTAATTCTCTTGAATAGAATAGCAAGACTGGCATGAAACTGTGGTTTGGAGGAGTAAATCTAAACCTTAGTCTTCACTTGTATTATAGGATATAATTCCTTTCCTTTGGTGGGCCTGGAAAATGTCAACTCCATGGAAATATTGAATAAGTGTTGCCTAGAGAAGAGAATGTTGGACTTGGAGTCAGGAAAACTTGTGTTTAAATCTCATCTATGCTACTTAATATGATCATAGCTAAATCACTTAACTTTTCTGAAACCCAGTTTCTTTATCCAAAAAATGGGGATAATGATATCTGATTCCTAGCCAGAGGCAGGGTACAGCTAACAAAACAGGTAAGAATATATTTCCCAGGTATCTTGAATATTGAATTGAAATTGTTTTAATCTAAAAAAGAATGGAGGAGGGATAAGTTTGCCTATATACATTTTTCAACTTAATTGCTGCTCAACAGACATTTATTTTAAACCTTTTATTGTTTCATTGATGCCTATGGTAGCCTAGTGAAATCTATGGACCTCTTCTCAGAATAATATTTTTAAGCACATAAGATAAAAATACCTAAAATTATGAATGAGACACATTATATTGGAATATTTTTATCACATTATTTTTTAACTTCATGGTCTTCAGGTTGAGAAATTCTACATAAAAAGTAGCCATAATGAAAGATCTAAAATTCCCAGAAATCCAAACAATACAAAATCTAGGAAAGAAACCAGTAGTAACTCATATGATCACAAATGTCTATACACAATGCCCAAAGTTTACACATCAAATATGATGAACAAGAAACCCTCCTAATATAAGGCATTGCATAATCATTGTATAGGATGAAATTCACTGCATTATGACCCTGAGTGGGTGTACTTGTTAGGTCATTTCTATCATGTCTGACTCTTTGTAAATCCATTTGGAGTTTCTTGGCAAAGATACTGAAGTGCTCATTTATAGATGAGGAAGCTGTAAACAATGTTAAGTGACTTGCCCAGGGATTACACAGTAACTGTCTGAGGCTGAATTTAAACTCATCTACCTGACTCCCAGCCTGGGACCACCTAACTGTCCTGAATAGTTTATTTTACTTAAAAGACATAGGATAGGTAAAAGATGTAGAGAAGTACGTTTTTAAAAGGGCATAGATCATTTTTAATTGATCATTTATCAATTGGGACATGGCTCTTATTTTTTTCCTATAAATTTGACTCAATTCCCTCTATGTTTGAGAAATGAGGCCTAATCAGAAAAAAAATGCTTTTAAATTCTTTTTTTTTATAATTACTATTGCTAATTATATTTCTCAATTTATTTTATTCTCTCTCTCCTTTCATGCTGTCCATCCTCAAAATCATTTTGCACTGACCACTCTCTCCCCCAATATGCCCTATTTTCTATTACCTTCCCCTCTTCCCATATCCCAATCCCCTTCTTGCATAGTAAGATAGATTTTTCTACCCATATTGAAAGGGTATGTTATTTCCTCTTTGAGCCAATACTGATGAGTAAGATCTCTTCCCCTTTCCTACTCCTCTTCCCTTCTATTTAATTTTTTTCTTGTCTTTTTTTTGGCAGATAATTTACCCCATTCCACATCTTCCTTTCCATTTCTCCTAGCATATTCCTCTCACCCCTTAATTTTATTTCTTTAGTTATTATCCTTTCATATTAAACTCATACCTGTGCCTCCTATCTGTATATATTCTAATTGAAAAAATAGTTCTAATGAGAAAGTTCTAATGAGTTACAAGTTTCATCCTCTCATGTAGGAATGAAAACAGATAAATCTTATTAAGTCTCTTATTATTAATCCTGATTACCTCTTTAGGTTTCTCCTGAGCCCTATATTTGAAAATTAAATTTCTATTGAGCGCTGGTCTTTTCACCACAAATGTTTGAAAATCCTCTATTTCACTGAATTTCTGCCATTTCCCCTGAAGGATTATACTCAATTTTGCTAGGTTGTATTCTTGATTGTAATTCTAGCTCCATTGCTTTCTAGAATATCACATTCCAAGTCTTTGGTCCTTTAATATAGAAGCTGTAAATCTTGTTTTATCCTGACTGTGGCTCCACTATACTTGAATTGTTTCTTTCTGGATGCTTGCAATATTTTCTCTTTGACATGGGAATTCTGGAATTTGCCTATAAAATTCTTAGGAGTTTTCCTTTTGAGAACTCTTTCAGGAGGTAATCAGTGGATTCCTTCAATTTCTATTTTACTCTCTGGTTCTAGAATATCAGGATGGCTTGGAAAACTATATTTCCAAGAGTTCAGAGGAAAGATAGAAAGTATAGCATGGACTTTAAAGGAAATTTGCATAGGTAAGAGGGGAGATGATGAAGAATGAAATTCAGAAAGCACAAAAAAAATTTCATTGAGAAGGAATATTGAATTTTCTGAAGAAATGGATATAAATCGTAAGGAGACTCACTAACAACCTTAGATTCTAAGAAATATACAGAAAATGGAAGCAATGACAGATAATAGAAGAAGAATACAAGAATTTGGAATAGTTCTGTAAACAAAGGAAATGTTAAAGCTCAAAATAAGCTGAAGATGGCAAGGGAGCCAAGTACAATAATAGCAGCAGCAACAGCAGTATTTTTGTTTGTTTATTTTTTATTGTTTTGTGGAAAGGAGTTGTTAGTGTTATTGGGAGAAAAAGAAAGATAAAATTAGTGATATACTCTGTTTGCTTAGGATATATGAATGATGATAATTGATATAAATGAGAACAAACTAATTCTTATTTATGTTTTCTTTGCAAAGGAGAATGACTTTTACACTAAAAACAATGGAACAGAAATGACTAAAAGAGAGCTGAGGCCCCTAATAAGAGGAAAGTTAGTAAAATCCCCTTAATGAGTTTATATCAACTGACCTTAAATAAACTACATTCTCTAGTCCTCAAAAAATCTGGGAGAGGTGATTTTTTAAGTACTGTCAGTGATACTTAAAATTTTGTAAATAGAAGTTGAGAGAAGAGCCAATTTTTAAAAAGTCTGCTAACTATAGGCCATTATCTTTAATTCATGGAATATTCTAAGAAGAAAAATTAAAGGGATGGTTAATGAACATCTAGAAAGGGAAGCAATAATTACAAAGCGCCAACATGGTTTCATCAAGAACAAGTCATGCCAGATGAATCTCATTTATCTTTCTTTGACAAAATTAGTAAATTAAAAGATGAGAGAGATGTTATGGTTATGTTTTACCTACATATTCCTAAAGCTTTTGTTTAAAAAAAATCATAGTGTTCCTAGGGAGAAAATGAAGAGATAAGGATTAGATGATAGTAATCTCTAAGGGATTCAAAGGTGACTGCATGGCTGGACCCAGAGATTTATTGTTAATGCCTCCGTGTCATTGTAGCAGGAAGTCTCTAGTGGAAAACCCCAGGTACCAGTGTTTGGAATGGGGTAAATTATCACACTTAAGTTGTGAGTTACTTAACATATTTATCAATGATTATTGAAAAGACATAAAGATGGTATATTCATAAGATTTGTAAATTATACAAAATGGAGGGAGAGCTAACATTACAGAATTAAAACAGAAAAAGATCTTCATAGGCTATCGCAGCAGCTTATCCAAAAAGATATAGGAGGTTTAGTTTACTGCAAGCTCAATGAGAGTAAGTGGTGGGATATAGTCACTAGTCAAGATTAGGTAATCCTTGGATGAATTAAGAGGGACATAACTTCTGGAAATTGGGAAATTATATTACTATTATACACTGCTCTTGTCGGACCTTATCTCTATTATTATATTTAAATCTGTCAACATGGTCAATCAATAAATATTCATTAAGACTCTACTATATGTCAGGCACATTTCTAAGCACCTGGGATACACAGAAAGGCAAAACAAACACAGCAATCCCTGTTTCTAGAAATTCACAGTGTAAAGGGGGAGGGAACATGCAAATAATAATGTACAAATATATATACAGGGGAAATTGGAAAAACTAACCAAGCAAAGAAAAACTGGGAAAGATTTCTTTTAGAAGGTGAGACTTTAGCTCAAACTTGAAGGAAGGCAGGGAAGCTCGAAAGCAGGACATGAGAGTTAGAGACATATAAAATAGCCAATGAAAATACTCAAAGTCAGTGTAGGGCATAGGGTGCAACAAGACTGGTAAGGTAGGAAAGGGTCAGGTTATGGGTGGGCTTTAAAAACCCAAAAGAGGCTTTAAATTTGATTATGGAGGCAATAGAAAGCCACTGGAATTTATTGAATGGGGGTAGGGGTGGGTGGGTGACAGAGTCAAACTTGTGCTTTAGGAAGGTCAGTTTGACTAGTTGGAAAGATTAAATAGAAAATGGTAAACTCTCCTATATCTTTTCCAAGAAAACATTAAATGGAGTCATGAAAAGGCAAAAAACTATTGAAAAACTATTAAATTGAAAAGAAACTATTGCATCCAGAATATTATCCTGACTCTGGTAACTTTTCAGGTATGCTGGAGAGAAATGTAAGGAATTTTGAGTTCTCTCAGATCCAGGGTCCAGCCAAAGCTTTGGTGTTTGGAGTCTCCATAACCATGACTTGTTGGATTCACACAAGCTTTTGTTTTGCTTTCCCTTCAGATGATGTGTGTGTGACTCATGTACAATACTTTTTGTCAGATAATTCTTGTATGATTCTTGCAAAAAACCTTTGTTAAAATCCTATATAATGTGAGACTTCCAGAACCTAGTGAGAGGAGCCACTTCTTTTCACTCTCTACCAAATGACCCAATAAATTTCTTTCTAAAACTATTTTAGATTTCAGGGTTTATTCTTAGGAACAATAAGGTTTTCTGACTCCAAATACAGCACTTTTCCACTGGGTATATCTTAAAGATTATATGAGTTTCTGGCATGTGGAATCTCACAAGAGATGAAAGAATTATCTTAACTACTCATGGGCTTGGGTCTATGTGTTTTTATTTTTGTTGTTGTTGGGTTAAACAAAGCTTGTGCTTGATTTAATTTTAAAATAAACTGAGTGACTTTGTGAAAGCTGGAGAATTAAATATAACAAAAACATGAATATTCTCAGAAGAGATACTGGGAGGATACAAAAATCAAGTAAATACTGATGACCCCATAGGAAACTCTAGGTAGGGAATTAATCCCTTTAGCTTTGCTTACTAATATGCCAGGTTATCATGTTTCCAAATGCATATAGATCATTTCAAAATTTAGGTGAATCTGTGATCCCAGTGACATGGGCAGTCCTTCCAATGATCAGATTATAATTCATGTCTGGTTTCTAGACCTATGGAAATCTTATCTATATTATTCTATAAATGTTCCAGAAGGGATTCTCCCCATGTACCAGGGATCTTCTTCAAGATCTATTAACCTTGCAGAGATACTAATAGTTCTAGAGTTGTCCATCATTTGTCTCTTCCACTTCTCTCTAAGGTGATCATTTATGCCACTTCTATTTAATTCTTCATTGGTAATGTATTACTTCATATGGATAACCATCTTATTTCCTTTCCTTAGATTTTGAATGACCACCAATTTTACATCTTTGAAGAACACATATTTCATGACTCACAGTTATATAGAATGCCTGAAAGATACTGATATTAAAAGTATGGATACACTCTATTTTGTCTGTATCCCAAAGAGATCATAAAAGAGAAGAAAGGACCCACCTGTGCAAAGAGTTGTAAGAACTCTTTCTTTGGTGGCAAGGAATTAAAAAATGAGTGGATGTCCATAAGCTGGGGAATAGCTGAAGTTTATGGTATATGAATGTAATGGAATATTATTGTTCAATAAGAAAGGATGACCAGGCTTATTTCAGAAAATCTGAGAAAGACTTATATGAACTGATGCTGATTAAAGTGAACAGAACCAGGAGAATATTGTATATAGTAACCACCTTGCTGATCAACTATGATAGACTTGCCTCTTCTAAGCAATACTTTGATTGATCAAAATCAAATCCAACAGACTTGGGATGGAAAATGCCATCTACACCCAGAGAGAGAACTATTGAGACAAGGTAAATCGAAGCATACTATTTTTACCTTTTTTTTTTTTTTTTTTTTTTTTTGCTTTTTTTGCTTTCTCATAGTTTCCCTCTTTTTTCTGATTTTTTTTCACAAAATGACTAATCTGGAAATGTTTAAAATGATTGTTCATGTATAACCTATAGCAGATTCCTTACTGTCTTGGAGAGGGAAGAGAGGGAAGGAAGGAAAAAATTGGAACTTAAAACTTTACATAAATGAATGTTAAAAACTATCTTTACATGTAATTGGAAAAATAAAACACTATTGAATTTTTAAAAATAAAACATAGTAGAGCTAAAAAAAAGGACTGGACATATTAAGCAACCTTAATATATCAAAATAGGAATGTAATAAAAAATGTGTGATACATTAATATTATATTTCAGTATAATTAAGAGAGAGATATGAGGAAATTTTATATGAAATTTATGAAATAAGAGCCAAAAGATGTAATATAAGCTAACTCTGTTCATAAATAAATCAGTATATGCAGCTAGTAGCACTGTGCTGGCCCTAGAGTCAGGGGAACTCATTTTCATGAATTAAAATCTGGACTCAGATACATATTAGCTGTGTGACTTTAGCCAAGTCACTTAACACTACTTTAATTTTTCATCTGTAAAATAACTGAAGGTGGAAGTAGAAAACCTCTCAAGTGTCTTTGCCAAGAAAACCTCAAATTGAGTCACAAAGAGTCAGACATAATTGAAATGACTGAGTAACAGTTAATACCAAAAAAGAGAATAAAATGGACAATGAATTCTGTTGGGGACTTGGAATGACTAAAATCGTGTTATAATTTATGCATTGAAAAGAAGTAATTTAAATATCTATAGCTCCTAAGTAAATCATTATATATCAATATTCAATATCAAGTTTTTATTAAAACATTTTAAAAATATGGGCCTTTGTTTCATGGAGAAACATAGGTTCATTAAGAAGTACTGAGTAATTTCTCAAGACAAACATGACAAATTTCCCCTTTGTATTCATTTCTGGGCTACGCTTATTATTCACATATGAGGTATATATGAGATTTGTGTACTGATTGTTTAAGTTCTATAGTTTGTCCCTTGAAAAATATAGCATAATTTCTATTGGCAGAATTCTTTATCCTTGAGATTTTTTTGGGTTTTTTTGCTTGTTTTGTTTTGTTTTTCCATGTGCATATAGTTAGAATTACTATTTTGAATGTTGCATAAATTCATTTAGGCAGTCCTGTTAATGTTTTAAAGCCTGATCCAGTTGACACAATGTCATCTCTCACAAGAGTATTTGGATAATCTCAACACCAAAAGAACACTTCTATTTTAGTTTTGGGGCAACAATATGCCACAGGGATTAGAGCACTGGCCTTAGAGTCAAGAAAACCAAAGCTCAAATCTAGCTTTAGATATTTCCTTGCTGTGTGACCCTGGACAATTCAGTTAACCCTGTTTACTTCATTGCCTTCTCTGTAAAATGAACTGGAGAAGTGGAAATCACTTCAGTGTCTGCCAACTCCAATTGAGATCATGAAATGTTATTTTCTAACATTGGTAACTATATCTGGTGAGCATTATTTCCCTATTTCTTTGTTTATAGTCAAATAGTATCTCACTAAGATCTCCTATTCTCTATAATTTCCAATCAATTACATATCTTCAAAGATGCTAATTTTTTGGATAGAAGATTTTTAGGGGGAAAAAAAAAGACTGCCATGGGTTCTTGGGCTCATCAAAGATATCCTCCAGGCATGTGTAAATTATTCCCATAAATACTTGATAAATATGAAAAATATGGACACCTCTTTAGTAATAATAGTAATAAAAAATTAAGTAAGATTAAGAAAATTAAGTAAAAATTAGTAGTAATAAAATCTGTGATTTTCCCAAGTACATTGTATCTTCACTTAAAATCTCTTAAGAATCAGTTCTTCAGTGCCCTCTAATAAGGTCATCTCCAGAGGAGGACCTCGTCTGTCTGGAATTGCTCTAGTAGAGCTACCTCTTCTTCTCATAATTGTTCAATTTAGTGCCCTTTATACTTTATTGCATAGTAAATCTGGGATTCTAATGCTAGTTGATCTGGCTTCAATGTTATTAATAGGTAAAATGTTTTGTTTTTTTCTATTATAATCTTGAAATTGTATGACCCTGGGCAAGTCACTTCACCCCAACTGCCTCAGCAAATAATAATAATAATAATAATAATAATAATAATCTTGACATGCCTTTTCCATCTTTTGAATGTTTGTTGTCATTTCAAGTTCATTCTCAAATGCTCTAGATAATCTGGCTTAATTGATTCTCTTGCCAAGTTTTTTTGTAGATGTTTTTCTCTGATGTTTCTTGCTGATCTACAAGGTGATATCGGCCATAATCTTGTACGATCTTTCTCTATAAGACTCTCAAAGCAAAGTTTTTCCAAGTAAAATTAAACACACACACACACACACACACACACAAAGCCAAGAAGCCAAGTGGGAAAAAAAGATCATATTCTCATATTCAAGGAAACCCCAATTAGAATCATACAGGATAAAATAAGAAATAAGAAACTGGGGAGCTGGAGGGAAATGCCAAAATACAAAAGGAAGGCCTATATTCAAGAACATTTTACCTTGTAAAGCATTAATCATACTGGAAGAAAATATTTTTCAATAAAATAAGTAAATTCCAAACATTTTCACTGAGGAATTCGGAGCTAGATAGAATCTTTAAAAAGCAAATATGGAAGATAGAAAAAAAAAAGAAAAGTAAAAAAGTTAAAACATTGATGTAGTCCCTCTCCTGGGGAGGCTGAGTTATTCATTTGTGTTCTTAAAACTTCCTGTTTCCTTTTCCACCCATCTGCCATCAACAAAGATACTGTATAAGATTCTGTGGACCATTTTATGTTTCTTTTTCCATAGCTTTCTATGGTCAAAAAATTCATCATTGAGTCCCCAGACAACTGTTGACATTCCTCTATATCTTTTGCTAGAAGGAAGGGAAGCACAATCTATCACTTTCCAGTCTAGTAGTATTGGCCAAATATTGAACTCTACTGATGTTGTTTCTGAGAACCTAGAGTAACCACCCTGAATCTCATAGATTTAATTCCTAAAGATCTTGATTAATTGTAGTTCTAGCTCATAACAAAAAAGCAAACAAACAAAAACCACCAGAAAATTAGAAGGAGGGAAAGATAGAAGTTGGTACATAAAGAGTAGACAGAAGTGATAGTGTGAGATAATATAGAAAAATCTGTAAAAATCAGAAAAAGAACTTAAACGAGCAACAGGTTAAACTTGTATAGCATTGGAGCAAACTTTGTTGTCAGTTTATTTCATGTACTCACCTTCACATACTAAATTCTTATTAAATTATACTATTTCTTTCATTCTATTTTCATCTAGTCTATTACCATCTTAAGACTTTTGTTTATATGATATATCTGGACTGTCTTGGAGTGGTCAACAGTAGTCTGATTTCTTTTCCCATCTCCTTTGTTTCCTTTCTTCAAAACCTAACTTAGGTGAAATCTTATTTCCCTGAGTCAATATTACCTAATCCCCTCCTTCAAAAGTATTCTCCCTTTCAACAAATTTGTTAGTACTTTGAACTTAACAGTGTTCTGTACCATACTTATTTTTTGAAAGTCTTACATATACCAATTAGAATGTCAATGCCTTTAAAGAAGTTAGAGTGTCTTATTTCCTCTTTATATATACAGAAGCTAGGACAGTGTTTGGTTAAATGAGGTGATTAATAAATGTTTATTAAATTAAGTAATTCATAATTTTATCTATGTATAGCTTAGGATATTAGAGTTTGGAAGTTTCTTAGAAGTCATCTTGTCTATTTTATTTTACAGATAAAGGAATTGAGCGCATATTCTCCCAAAATATCATGGATCCTAAAGGAATTATTGTTATTATTATTCCTCTATTATTAGGCCCCAAAACATACAATAATAATTGTATGATTGATTATATAAATATTAATGAATGCCTGTTAATATATGGTATTACATGTTTGGTAAAACAGATAAAATATTGGATTTCTCAGAAAGAGTGGTAGGTATATTTATAGGTTTTAGAATTATAGATTTAGAAGTGGAAAGAGACTTCTTAGGTTATGTAGTACAACTGTCTCACTCTACACATGAGGGGAAAGAAGCCCAGCAGGTGTGGTGAATTGCCAGAGTTCATAATTAAATAGCAGAGGTGGTACTTGTACTTGGATTCTCTGGCTTTCCATCTGCTTTTCATTCTACTTCACTCCATGGCAACCAATAAGGAGGGCTAGAACCCTCAAAACAATACTTATGTCAGAAAAAGGATAATGATTTAATAGAAACAAGACAATTAAATTTTCCAGGTAATGAAAATCATCAAGGAATCTTTTAATCTAACGTTCCAAATTTTCTTCCAGCCCCAGAGAGACATCCAGAATGCTGCTGGACATAGGTATATGTTATACTCGGCCTCATTCTGATCCACTCTGATAGAAAATTGGGCTCATGCCCCCTTTCTTAGAAGAAGTTTGGCATAAATAGCATCATAGTATAGGAATGCTAAGTCTGATATATGTCAATTTAGAGCTAAGGAGCAGAGAGAAAGCTTGACAAATAAGCTCAGGAGAAAAAAAAAAAAAAAACCTGAGTGTTTTGCCAGAAATATGTTTATCTTGTTAGTATTACTGAAGTCTATTTGCATAGGGAAGGGAAAGGAAAAAAAAAGCTTTATCTGTTTGTTCCCCTGTGGAACTATGTTTTCACTTCTTCTCTCCTTCCTCACCCACAAAGTACTATAAGGTGTGGTAAATTATTTAATCTGGCCTTTAAAAGAAAATGTCATCTGGACCAGCTCTGAAAATTAAACTCTTCCGGGGCTTTTGGATGCTTCTCTGTAACTAACTTCAAAACTGAAATGCATATGGACAATCTCTGTTTGAGTCTGCTATTCTGTATTTCCTTTCATCTGCTTTCACAGGTCTGTGCTCTCTTCTCCTCCCACCTACCACCCCTTACCTGGTTCTATCCTCACCTTCCCATATGGCTTGGCTGCTTTTACTTTATTCTGTATTGAATATTCTTTTTTTCCATATTTAAATTTTCCTAATCTCCTGCCTCTCTTTGGTGCATCCTCACATGGATTTCAAAGCCTGGAAAATTGGCATTTTCTGTTACTCTGATTGAAAAGGTCCTTTACCCTCTGTTCAATTCAGCCACCTGTATTGTGCCGAAAATTCCAGGCTGATGGATACTCATTCACTTGAAACAAACTAATTTAAGCAGAACTCTCTTGCGGTTTTACTTCCTCAAAATAAGAATTGAGGAGGAAGAAAAAGCCACCTTTTTAGTAAGGAAACATGAAACATGCTTCACACAGACCCATAGGCTTGGCAATTGCAAAAGCAGATTTCTAGCCTATTTCCATTCACAGTTTGGCATTTCAGTGACCCTGGATACTTTTTTCCAAAGTATTATTTTTTAGTCAATATTAAGTCTGTTGTTAATCATTCCAATACGTCCATCAGTTCCAGATACTATATATCCTTCCTTCTCTTCTCCTTTCTATTTCTCCTCCCCCTTTCCCCCTCCTTCCCCCAGTGATTTAGCTTCTTTGGGAAAATTATTAACAGCAAGGATGATTAGAAAGGAAAGTAAGTTCACTATCACAAGCAATGAGCAGTAGCACAACATAGCCCTATAAGAGAAGATTACAATTCTTTGTACACATCCACTCAGTATCCATAAAAAATGCTCATGGCAGGCTGAATATATTCAGTGAGGCCGAACATAGAGATATACAACTCTTTATTAGCTTCCAGTTGTTGCACAGGATAAGTGAGGGTCTAGATATGGAGATAAGATATATAGACATGAAAAAGTTAATCGAAATTCATTATAGTATATGTAACTCAACATATCTGAAAATGAACTCTTCATATTTTTCCTGAACCTGCTCCTCTTGCCTTAAAACATGTCTACTCTGTAACTACTCTGCAATCAGTCTTTACCCCAATTTATTGTTGGGTCATTTCAGTTGTGACCAACTTTCCATGATCCCCTTTTTGTTTTTGGGGGGAGAGTGTTTGTTTTTGCTTTTGTTTGTTTTGAGGGCATGGGGTTTGGCAAAGATACTGGAGTGTTTTCACCATTTCCTTCTCTAGCTCATTTTACAGATGAGGAAATGAAACAAGCAGAGTTAAATGACTTGCCAATGGTCACACAGCTAGTAAGTGTCTAAGGTTAGATTGACTCAGATCTTCATGATGTTGGGACCCACAATCTATACTTGCATCATCTAGCTCCTCTACAAGTTCTGCTACAACTGCACTAATTCAGGTCTTCATTTCTTATCTAGGCTACCCTCATGGTCTTTATTCCTCTGATCTAATCCCTTCCCAATCCAGCCTCTCCACTACTGCCAGAATATTCATTCTAATGTTTGATCTGTTAATAACATTGTTCCATTCCATAAGCAAATCAAACAAAAACCTTCAATGGTTCCATATTGCCTACAGAACAATGAATTCCTTATCCTGGAATGTCTCAAAATCTAGTTTCAGTCTAACTATCCAACTTTATTAAATATTACTCTTTATATCCATTGTAATTATTAGCCAAGCCAAATAATTCACAATTCCCTGTTTTCATTATTGCTTTCTTTGGTACTTTTGCCTTTTATCCACAATCTCCTATATGTGTAGTCAATATCTACATCTACATATGTGACTATTCAACCCTTATTCTGGAGTGAATCTCCTTACTTCTGCCATCATATCCACTAGTTGAAGTCTTCTATGGATTTTTCCAGTCTTACTTCTTCTCACTACAAGTATGAGACATCATTTTTTTTTGTGAAACCTCTTTTTTTCACTTATACTATTTTACCATTAGTTAAAGTTCTTTATATACATACATACACACATATATACATATATGTATGTGTATGTATATTTCTTTACATTCTGTATATGTGTGTGTGTGTGTGTGTGTGTATACACTTTATATACTTGCCCTTCCACATTCGTTTGCAGCTATTTGAGAGTAAAGCCTATGTCATACACCATCTCTATGATCCACAAATCTTTTGGAACAGATTAAACTTATGATTTTGTGAAGTATAGGAAATTTTAAAGTGAAAAAAAAATCAATGCAAACAGACACTATACATTCTAAACTCCCTGAGGACTGGGAGTATTCCAGCTCCTGACCCTAGAACAGGATCTGGCATATATTAGGAGATTTATAAATGCTTGTGGATGTGTTATTGATCAGCTAAGTGTTCTATACTTTTACTCCTAGAGAATTTCCTGGAGAACTGAAAAATTAAGTGGCTTTCTCTAGGTCACAAAATTAGAAATTGAAATTAGATTCTCCTGATTCAATAGCTATCTAAACTAAACCCTACTGCCTCTTAGTTTGCCTATAATACTTAAAAAATTTGAATAAAATTATTAGTGGAACAAATAATAAATGTTATTTGGGCTCAAAGGGAACTCAAAAGGGGACAACTAAGGGTGTCATCTCTTTAAGAAAATGAGTTTGATTTCCATTTGTGCTTTTCAATATTTATTTTTTTCTGGGGAGCAACATAGTCAGGAATTCCAAATTGATGAAGTATGTCACTAATTTCTCATTTTCCCTTCATCCTCCTCTTAGTTCATCTTCAGTTATTGGAAAAAAGGAAATAAGGAAAGGATTTTCCCAGGATGAGTCATGTGAACATTTAATGTTGGGTAAGATTTATATATTATTGGGTAAGTTAGTTACATATTATACATTGTTACATATTGATATAAGTTATAATACAGAATGGGAAGGGGGAAAGATCCCCACTGCTTGGAGATGCAAGTCCAAATGTGAAAGAATTTGTGAATTCCAAAATCAGTGGCTAAAAGCAAGGTTTATTTTTCACTAAGAAGCTCTTTCTTAGTAGACCAATCTCTTTATGAGGAGATTTGCAAAGAATGTGTTAACAGAAACCTATTTTATGAGCAAATCTTGGGGGCTGGAGACAGTTTGAGCTGATTATTAGATGAAGATCTCCCAATTGAATGAAATCACTTTGAAGGCTTTTTCCAGAATTTGGAATTTCCTGAATGAGGATCCAGCTATCCCAAAAGATCAATGGGGGGGGGGGGGGGATAATTTGCTCTCTAATTGAATGAGCCACTTATCTTAGAAAAAGGCCTATCTGGAAAGTATGTCCCTTCCCAGACTCTCTGGAGTCAGAGATCCTGAATCTCCTTCTTTTATAGATTAAAAGGGACACAGTTTCAGCATGATTATTTTACAGATTAAAGGGGACACAGTTTCAGAGTTCACCTCCATCAGGTTATATATGTTGAAAGAAATGGAGAGTTTTCCTGTCAGGGTAGTGTTCCTTGCCATTGGGGTAACAATGAACAGATCATTTGAATTCAAGAGAATATTGAATTGGGGAATGATGATGGGGAATACTATAGGGAAAATTATTTGGGAAGACACATTTTAAAAAGCTTCGAGTGCCAGGATAAATAGTTTAGACTTTACCTGTGAGCACAAAGAAGTGGTTTTAGGGGATAAAAGAGGGCTTTATTATATGTCCCATGAAACCAAAATGTACATCCAGGTGATCAAACTCAGAGACATTCTCTGATATGTTTCCTGCCTGTTTTAACTGCCAGATATCTTTTCTTGTCACCTAAGAAACAACCATTTTCTAACATTGTAATTGTCAAATTTTTGTTATAATAATACTGCATAGTTCTACTTCATTTTTAAATTTCATTTTTAATTATGAGCTTAGTATCAATACACATGAACATTTTGGTATACAAAGAACCAAACAGAGTTTTGTACCTGAAATCATAATTTTCCATTAAATATAGTTTGGTTTATTGTGTATGTTAAATTTAATATAATTTCTAATTTGCTCTTTGTTCCTTTTTGAATTTCTTTTGGGTTCTGTGTATTATAAAATGCTTTTCTTTCTTTTTTTCACTACTTCAACACTCCTCCTCCCCCCCAATCCTTATCCCTGAATGTTCTCCCTTGAAAGAAAGAAATATAGTTGAACAAAATAATTCAACATATTAGACACATTTAAAAATGTGTTCCTCATTTTGTATCTCTAGAACATGGAATGATTCATCCTTAGCCTTTTGAAGCCACAGAATTAACTGAATTAATAGCATTTGTTCATTCATTCATAACATACAGTTTGTGGTACTTTTATGTATGAAAACAGGTGATGGTGGGGGGACATGAGTCCATAAATAATGAATGAATATTGTCATGTGATGTCATGTTTTGACTTTACAGATAAAGCTTTGAGTCAGCCAATCAATAAATATTTATCAAACACCTACTATGTGACAGACATGGAGCTAAGTGTGGGATGCCCTGTCCTTTGGTCCCAAGCATCACTGTTGAAGAATACATAGTATGAAGCCAACTTGAGAGAACTGACTTTTAACAGGAGAAAGAGATTTCCTTCACTAAGGATCTTCAAATGTGCTAGAATATGTTTTGAAAACTCTTCATAATCTAATCCTAACCTATTCTTCCAACTTCTCTATATGTTGCTCTCCTTTCCATACTCTAAGATCCAATTAAACTGATTTTCTCTCTGCTTATTCCTACACAGAATTCAATCTTCCATCTCAGTGTGCTTGCATTGTTGTTCAATTTGTTCTTTCATACCCAACTCTCTGTGACCCTATTTGGGATTTTCTTGAATATTGCAGTGGTTTTCTCATGTCCTTCTCTAAGTCATTTTATAGCTGAGGAACTGATGAAAGCAGGGCTGACTGACTTGTCCAGGATCACATAGCCACTTAGTGTCTGAGTCCTGACTCCACGCAAAGTGATCTATCTAGATGTTACCATTCCCTCCTCATTTCCTTCAGAACTCAATTCAAGGAATGTGTTCCACATGAAACTTATCCTGATTCTCCATCCTTAAGTGTGAGTGTTCTCCCTCCATGACCATTTAATATTTAACCATCTTGTTAGTCAGATAACATGCATTTATGAAGTGGTTGCTCTGAATCTGAAAGTGTTCTAAGTGCTAAGAAAACAAGAAAAGATTCCAACAGTCCTTACCCTCAAGGAGCTGACATTCTAATGGGGAAACAAAATACAAATAACAATGTAGATATAAGAAAAATGCAAAGTAAATGGAAGGTCATCTTAGATAGAAGGTTTCTAAAAGAGAATGGTGTTTATTCCCTATTAATTGTCCAACTACTTTATATACATGTGTCCCTTAGCAGAATGTTAGCTCCCTGAGAGTAGGGATTATTTCACTTTTTAATATCTGGGTCTCCAGTTAGGATTCCCTAGACTGTGCTTACCTGATCTGAGTCTGTAACACTCAATCACTGGTACTGAAAAATAAACATTTGCTTTTAAATCTAGAGGATCTGGAAACCCAGGGTGTGGCGCATGTATCTAACTAATACAAGGGAGACTAAAGTTGAAGGATATCTTGAAATCAGGAGTTCTAAAGGATAGTAGGCTAAGCTGGTCAGGTGTCTACAGCAAGTCTGGTAGTAATAAGACAAAACTTAGGAAATGGAAGACTAACAGGATGGGTGCACCTGCACAGGTCAGAAATGCATTTGTTTCCTAACTAGTTGGAGTGCATCCAGTCTGTGAAAAGCCTTGTGCTTCTAGTCTAGGTAAGATAGGAAAACTCACTCTTCAAAATAAATGAATGAATCAGTGAATTAATGAATAAAATGTTGTAGCTAAATAGAAGTTCTCCAAACAGACTGTGGCCAATGTTCATTCAAATGTAGGATTTTACAACAGCCCCACAATTGGTTCATCCTCAGTCAAATGAGCCAGACCCATTCTCTCCTTAAAAAACTGTGCCAACTCCCTTGGAATTTTCAGAGGCTGTATTTCTCTATCATCTAGTCAGCTTCCAGGTCTTTCCCAGAAGCCCCCTCCCCACTCTCTTGCTCTCTTTTTTTAACCACACTTTGATTACGGTGATTTTATCTGGGGTCAGTGCTCAGTCAACTGTTAAATAAATTGCAAATTCTACAAAACACAGCCAGCAGAGTCATTACTAACTGTAATGCAACAACTTCAAGCAAAATTACATCTGGCTACAATGCTATTCAAATGCATAAATTATACCGCCTCTGATTATCTTAAAGAAAATTCAGCCATTAAACTTCTTTTATAGGCACAGAACCAGAGGAAGTGCCAAAAGGAATCTGTATATCCAAGAAGTCACAGGGGGGAGAACACAACATAATTGACAAACCTTTTTTCCGCCTAGAGTCCTATCTAATGTTCCCTTTCCCCTCTCTCCTCATTCTCCATCTCCACCCATCACTAGCATCTATAATGCAGTGAGAGTAAGAAGGGGGTACATCCAGGCTGTGAGTTGGAGTGGAGCAGAGTAGCCCGAGGTCCTGACAGATTGAGAATCTCACCCTGTACCAAATGTTTCTCCACAAGGGACTTTTGCCTGAGTGGGTGTCAACTGGGAGATATGATTTAGTGTGGTATAAACTGGAATTCCAGCCACAGAGCTGTCTGCTGGTTTTGAGTTCTAGAGTGGATTTTAGGGCTGTTCTAGGTGAGTAACCATAGTGTACCATCCAAGGACCCAACTCATCTAGATTTACCTGGCCCCCTGGACCAGCCTTGAGTGAGTCTCAACAAGGCAGAGATTCTTCTGTTGCTTCCAATTCAGGACTGTAACCTCACCACTAAATAGTGTTTCCTGGCTTTTGTAGAGTCTCTTATACTTTCCTAAGCTTGTTACACTTAGTGAGCTTTTAATGTGTGTAGTGTTGTTTTTATTATCCCATTTTACAGACAGGGAATGAAGACAGTAAGGGATTGAGCAAAGTGAGTTCGATAATTACACCTCAGACATTTTACTTCTAGTGTGACCTTGGAGAAAACATATACCTTTATTTCAGTTCCAGTTTCTTTTTCTCTTAAATAGAAATTATTTTAGCAGCCTCCTCCATAAGTTGGTAAGGGAAATCAATGAGGTACTATTACTATCATTATTCCCATTTTACAGATGAGGAAACTATATAGGAGATCTGGAAGTGCTTTATCCAGAGTCACATAGCTAGGAAGTAGCTGAGCAAGGATTTGCACTTAGATTTTCCTGACTCTGGAACTAGTATTCTATCCACTGTGTTATGAAGAAGGAAGGAAAGGAGGAAGGAAAAAGAGGGAGGGAGGAATAAAAGAAGGAAAGAAGGAAGGAAGGAAGAAAGGAAGAAAGGAAGAAAGGAAGGAAGGAAAGAAGGAAGGAAGGAAGGAAGGAAGGAAGGAAGGAAGGAAGGAAGGAAGGAAGGAAGGAAGGAAGGAAGGAAGGAAGGAAGAAAATAAGTTTGCTATGTCATAATTTATTGTTATGTAATCCTAATTTTATAAAATTACTTATTTCATCCATTTAGAAATGAATAATATCCCTAAAATAAATGCAAATAAAGTGAAAATAACATTCATTATTTTAATATTATAAAAGTGTTTAGGTAATTGATTTTGTTAAATAAGACCACAGGAAATCTCCCTTTCTCTAAATGGCCCTTATTAGAGGTATATGGGCAAATGTCTCTGAACTGGGAGTAACGTCTAAAGAGATCCGATGAAAAGAGGTGATCATGGCGCTTGGCCTTAGTAGCTTAGCATTTAAACAGGAAAGGTCAGTGCAAAGAGTCACATTATAGGGAATATCTAACAAGCAGACAGAGGAAGAGGCTGAGGATGCTGTTAATTCCTTTATGGGCAAGTCTACACATATCCAATTTCTAGGCAATAGTTATTAACCTAATAAATTGGTTTTGTGGCCTTAATGTTACCAAGTAAGTTTAATTTAATGCATTGCACTAATGTGGAATTGACAGAACAGCAAGAGAGACCAGGATAGAAGTGGGTGACTTATGTGGATCCAGACTTATGTAAGATATAGGAGATAAATTGCCAACTAAAATGATGTATAAATTGACCAATAGTTTGATATGATTTGTTCTGTGACAGCAGTCAAATGTGTGCACTTTTACTAACTTCAGGCTAAATCAGAATGCTTGATCTTTATCAGATAATCAGATAAAACAGATCTTTATCAGCTGAATAGAGCTATTTTCTCCATCTTCAGTTACTTCTCTGTGAGTTGCGTTCAGTCTCATAATATATATAATGTGTGTATGAGTATATATATATATATATATATATATATATACATATATATATGCTTCCTTTTTTCTATTTTGAATTCTGTAGATTTTTTAATAGTTTTTTATTTTCAATATATATGCAAAGTCATTCACCCTTCCTTGCAAAACTTTTTGTTCCATTTTTTTCTCCCTCTCTTTCCCACCCCATCCCTTAGACAGAAAGTAATATATGTTAAACATGTGCAATTCTTTTATACATATTTCCACATTTATCATGCTGCACAAATAAATCAGATCAAAAAGGAAAAAAAATGAGAAAGAAAAAAAAACAACAATAAAAAAGGTGAAAATACTATATTGGGACCCACAATCAATCCCAACAGTCTTCTTTCTAGGTGCAGCTGGCTCTCTCCATCAAAGTCTATTGGAATTGGAATTGGAATTGGACTGAATCACTTCACTGTTGAAAAGAGCCATGTCCATCAGAATTGATTGTTGCATAATTTTGTTGTTGCTGTGTACAATGTTCTCTTGGTTCTACTCATTTCACTTAGCATCCTTTCATGTAAGTCTCTCCAGTCCTTTCTGAAATTATCTTGCTGAGTGAATTTTGTGGGTTTTTCAAATTGGGTATTATAACTCCAGTGAAATGTACAAAATTAGTAGGTCTAAGGGAAATTTTCAAAGACTATTAAGGATAACTAAATAGCTGTTAGTGTAGTGAAGTCAAGTGTTTCAGGAATCGTTCAATGCTATAATGAAACTGCTGAGAATCAACAGTATCAAAAAATTAAGAAAATTGCAACTGAAAACAAATCTCACAAAGAAGTGACAAACTGTTGCTGTGAAATGGTTTACTCAATTCTCACAGTATAAGAAAAAAATTTCTAGGCACTAAGGAAATTGAAGGAGTTAGTACTGACTTCTTACATTGTTGTATTGGCTTCTTAAAATTGGAAGACCAGGGATCAGACCAGTAAAAGAAACCATAAGAAAATCGCTATAAACTTTTGTTAAGAAGAAAAACTGTTGGACATGTGTGGTGTTCTTTTCTCTTCTTTACAATAATATAAAAATGGTTCTTCTCTGGGAGAGAGAGCAGGTTTTTCGGGGAGGTTTTCTGGAGGCAGCCTTAGTATCAGTTAAGAGTAAATAATCACCCAAAACGCAGCCAGATGATAAAAGTTCAGTTCTTTTCTTGCCTCCAATATAGCCCGGTTAGCTTAGAGACCTATCTCTCTGCTTGGTTCCAAGAGCTCCCTCTGAATGTCTCCAAATCCAAAGGTTTGTCCTTCAGTCCAGCCATCCAAGTAGAAAATGGAATGGATCTCTCTTGCAGCTCTTGCAGCTTTGTCCTTTGCTTCTGCCTCTGCTTTCTTCAGCCTCCAGCCAACATAAAGATGGAATGAATCTCTTGTCTCTTTCACTTGGGGCTCTGCTAGCTTTCTGGCGAGTCTTTCAGACCAGCTTGGTCTCACTGGGGGAAGTGCAGGAGCCCAGCCATCATAGTGGTGTGAGATGAAGATGAATCTGGTTGCGTTTCCAAGAGAGTGCTTCTCCTCAACTGAACTGATGCTCTCTCAAGAGAGAATTGAACTCTCTTCTGCCACCAGCCAGCCAAGTGGAAAAAATGGAATGAATCTCTCTTCACTGGGCTTATATATGACTCTTCTGAGAGAATGGGATTATGGGTTTTCTCCCATAGTGCTCTCTGGCCCTAAGAGCTTCAAGAGAGGTGTGAATTCAGATATCTCATACTAAACCCTGAAATCTCCCAAAGGTGTGAACTCCAATGAGTAAAGGTGTGAACACAAGCATTATATCAATTACATTGAGTTAACGCTAGGATTCTAACATCTCCCTTGAGTTATTACCTTGTTTCATGTTGAGTTAACACTAGGATTCCAACAGACATGGGCAAGATAAGATAAAGATTATAATACTAAACAATGGGGAAAGATGTTTTATTTATACAACTTGCTTTTTTCATCCAATGTGATGACCGTGTATTTAAAATCAGCCAGAGTCAGGAATTCAGGTTAAGGGAAAAATCTTCAATCTTTATTGAAGTGAAGAGGTGAAAAAAAGATTGCGATAGCAATATGGGCAAGAAGGATTGCCATAGCAATATGGGCAGCTGCGATAGGAAACCAGCTAGCAGAGGGAGTTCTGAGCTGAAGGGCCATCGCAATGGCAATGCAAGCAGTCTCTCCTTCCCCTTCCTTTTCCACTCCCCTGCCTCCACCCACCAAAATCGTCATTTCCTATACAACACATCAGAACTTGCACAAAGAGTGGGCCGGGGCCATTCTTTCTCCAAGCTTATATATTAATAGAGTATGGTCCAATTACTATTTAGCCTCATGTGCTTGGGACCTCAGTGCATCAACTCGAGCCTCAGCCCATTACAATCCAAGTATGTCAAAACTGTTATCTTCACAAAAATGACAGATGAGCCTTTAAGATCTAGGTATCTTCCCCAGACTATAAAACTTTCACCCCCAAAAAAAATGTTTATTTTTTTATTTACATTATTTAATTATTATTTATTTATTTAATATTACTCAGTTCCATTAAAATCTACTGATATCATTTAATTCTACTGAACTTCTCTTCATTGAAGAAATAATGAACTTTGATAAATATGTTGATATTCTGAGATACTAAATTCTAAAGGAATCATGGACATTTCTCATTGGTGATGGAATACTGAAACAGTATCTTGTACTGTATCTTATGTCAAGAAACATTAAGAGATTTAACCAAGATGTAGAGATAAACATATTTTAATATCATGAAATTTTACTGATTTAAACTTCATTGAAAGCTCACTAACTATAATCAAGTATAAAATTGAAAACATGGAAAATTTGTCAAAAGTATGCTTGTATGTTTCATGTATAACATGGTATGGTCAAATGATAAATAATTTAAAATTGTATCAAAATCTTGTGAACTTATTGTAGTATCATGTAAAACAAAAGTATTGAGTATCCTGATTTTTTAAGATGTAAAATGTAGTAAAGTTTATGGTATGTCAATACATTTATTTTATTTAGTACCAAGTAATTTATATGTGACTGCATTGGATATGGTCTGATGTTAAGCTTTTCATTGCCAAATATGGGCATATTCATTATTCAAATACATATATATGAAGTTCCTACTATGTGCAAAATACTGTATTGCATTGGGGGAAGAAAGAAAGGAAGGAAGAAAGAAAGAAGGAGGGAGGGAGGGAGGGAAGGAGAGAAGGAAGAAGAAAGGGAAGGAGGAAGAAAGGAAGGAAGGGAGAGAGGAGAGAGAGACAGAGGGAGGGAGGGAAAGAGGAAAAGAGGATGGAAGGGAGGGGAAACAAAGAGAGAGAGAGAGAGAGAGAGAGAGAGAGAGAGAGAGAGAGAGAGAGAGAGAGGTGGGGGGAGGGGAAGAGAGGAGAGGAGAGGAGAAAGAGGACATAAAAGAGAAGAAAAAAGAAAGGAAGGAAGAGAGAGAGAGATATGAAGGAGGGAGAGAAGAAGGAAGAAAGGGAGGGAGGGAGGGAAGAAGGAAGGAAAGAAGGGAGAAAGGAGAAACAGTTCCAGATCTTAGAATGGTCAGAATAAATGAGGGGAAAGAATAAGATGGGAAGACCTAAATAGAAAGCAGTTCTTAAAAAAAACAAACAGTAGTTTTAATGTACTAGAGAATTAATAGAATTAACAATATAACATAGATAATAACTACTTTGTTCAGTCTTGAGTACAACATTTCAAGACAGTTTTAGACTATCTGTAGACATGCAGAAGGTAATCAGAATAGAGAAGGTAATGAATTCTTATGCTACATGAAGATCAATTCAATGTATTGAGATGATTTTTGTCTGAAGATGAGAAGACTTGAGGAAGAAATGAGATCCATTTTCAAATATTGAAGGGTGATCATGTGGGAGAGGAATTTCATTTTCTTTCCTGTTTAGTCCCAGAAGGCAGGAGTAGGAACAATATGTGGAAAATGTAGAAAGGAACATTTCAGTTTGCTCTCAGGAAAATTCTCCCAACAATATAAGCTATTCAGAGTGGGAATGGGCTGTCTTGGGAATTAAAGTCTGTCTTCCCCAGAAGATGTCAAATAGAGGTGAGATGATCTCAAGTATATATTGTAAAGGGAATTCTTTCTGGTTGAACTAGACAGTGTTTGAAGTTCATTCTAGCTCCAAAAAAGGATTGTGCAATTATCTTGTTTCTTCCTTACATTCTAGTATATGACATAGTAATAAATATTTGTTGAATGAATGTGAAACAAATATTATATTGGCATACCTCAGAGCCTGTATTCTCCAAATTGTTTATTTCTTTTGTTTAAGCTTTTTATTGTACTTAATTTGTGTGTGAACTAGATTGTATAAAACATGAAGGCAGGGACTGTATTGTTTTTCATCTTTACATCCCTCATATCTAACATAAATAGCAGACACTACTAAAGAATTTTTAAAAATAACCTACTAATGTTGTATATTTCATAGTCTTCTTTTGTTTAGAAATAGCAGTTTTATGATCATTCTTATGCATTTTAACTTTATTCCAGCTATTGTAGTTTCAAGGCATACTTTAAGTACTGATTTTGTTTTCCTAAAATAAGCAAAAAAATAGGAAACACCTCAAGGCAGACAAATTCATTGCTGAAAATTGCTGCTGACTCATTTGCCCTCTTGTAGATGAGCCCTTCTTTACCAGTGCCATAATTATAGCCACTGCATAGCTCTTTTATTCTTCTCTCTTGACTTGTTCTATTCTCTCATACTGTTGGGCAGTTGCTCAGGGATATTGCTCTCAGAGGGTTTTCATTAGATAGGATGTCCTCCACTGGAAATAGAGAATTTTTTAAATGTTCCTTTCTCCATACATAATTATGCCCTCAAATCTCCCTCCCACCCTTTACTTTATGCTAAGTGTACTATTAAAAAAATTTTTTTCTTTGGAAACTAGCTAAGCTAAAGACATTAGTGAACTCTTAATTATACATATTAATAGAGAGGAACAGAGATTTAAAAAAAATCTAATCCCCAAGCCCATAAATTAATGTTTGAATACATGACTTAATTGCTAACAGATTTTTCCTCCCAATTACATTTTTTAGGCTAATACTTAAGTATGTTTCAAACATTTGTGGAACAGCATGAAGGGAATGCCAGACTTTGAGTCTGGAACTTTAAATCTGCTACTGAGAAGCTATGTTATCTTAGGTAAGTCCTTCAACTTCTCTGAATGTCCATTTCCTCTTTCTCATCTGCTTATGAGAGGGTCTGACTAGCTGATCAGATATTTTACATTTATATAAGGCTTCATAGATTTAAAATGATTCTCAAGTCTTTAGGCTACAAAATAATAGAAGCCAGTGGGGAGAATTAAGTGGCTTTGGAATCAAAAAGACCTATTTCAATGACTGCCCATTATTTGTTTTCCAGAGTAAGTCACTGGACTCTTAGTGCTTCCAATAGCTCTCTAAAACTACACACTGCAGAACTGGGTATGCAAGAGAATTACTTCCTCATGTGGAATTCCCTTCACCAATAAAATCATGAATTAAGGCTCTCAAAATGATCAAAAGGGTCAGTTAGTTTGGTGCAACATATTCCTCACCCTCATTTTATATATGACCTTCAGAAAACTGAAATGAATTGTCCTCGAACATACAGCTATTTGTCGTGACTTTAGGATTTGAACCTGAGCATTCTAACTGAACCCAGGATTTGTGGTATAGCCTGATGAAGTATAAAGGATACTGATTTTGGACTTAAAGGATCTGACTATGACTTTGTGCAAGTCACTCTATTTTTTCATCTATAAAATGAGAGGATTGGACTAAATGGCTTCTAAGTTCCTTCTAGTTGTTTTTTTTTTTTTAAATCATGATATGATTAACCATTTTATTTCTTTTATTGATTCTCATAGCAATGTTATGAAGTGTCAGGCTAGATAGTATAATTCCCATTTTACAGATGAAGAAACAGAAACATAGAGAGATTAATTTTCACGGTTTCTAGTTACATGGCTTATAAGTAGAAGAGTCAGACCTTGAACCCAGTTCTTCTGGAATCCCAAATCCAATGTTCTTTCCCTCAAATCTTATCACATCTACATTATGAGGAATGAATTGTGAGCACTAGGAGATCAAACACTCCTCACCATGACCTCCTTTCAAGTAAGCCAGGTTGGCAATCACTAGACTTAGTCTCATGAGGAAGCAGAAATGACTCAGCTATGAGGGACAGATTTAGAGGACTCAGAAGATTTTTTTCCCTTGTTGACTGTTTACTGAAATCACACTTTTGGAGCATATTTATTTCTAACTGGGTATTGATCCTCATATAAATGTAAATACCCTTGTGAAGGGTTATGCTTTAAGATAGGGGTTATTAATCTGGGGTCTGTGAACTTGGATGATGAAACAATCACTTTAATTTCAATAAAACCAATACTTAAAATATTATTCTAAGAAGAGATTTATAGGCTTCAGCAGACTATCAAAGAGATCTATGATAAAAAAATAAAGAATATATGCTTTAAGTCATCATTCTTTCCCCTAGATAGACTACATCAGATTCAAAGATCCTTCCAGTTCTAATGTACTGTGCTTATGCCTGACCTTTATTCTTCATAGGAAATGAGTTTTATAACTATTCTCAAGAAAAATGGTCAGAAGGAGAGAACATGAGCACCTGAAGTAATAGGGAAGCAACAGAGAAAAGGAAGGGGGATATAGAATTCAGATGTGATTCCAAACTTTTCTTTTTTCTGAAGGCCTTCTCCATATTTCCCTGAGTACATGAAATGGCTGAAGATGACACTATCCAAGAACAGTGCTTGTGTTCCTTTGAGAAGCCTGTAGTCCTATCATGTTTGATGGAGTTGCCTGGGTCCCTAGATTTGCTGTGATTCTGGGAGAATGGGTTTGAATTTTCCAAGCCTTTTATTGCCACACCTGACCGTACGTCTGTGTGTATATGTGCATGTGCCTTTTGCTCACTTTCCCTGGCTCGTCTCCTCTTTTAAGGATATTAAAAGATGGTAAATCTCAGTTGAAAATTTGAGAGCCTATAGATTTTATTCTTTTTGTGATGAAGGACATGACCATTTATAAGCTCCAAGCCTTTCAGAGGTGGTGGGAGAAGCCCTCTTTTCAGTGTCCCTGCATTTAACAACTTGTCAAAATCTCTCTGACCTCCAATCTGTGATTTAGAAATGGGAGCAGGGGAGACTCTCTTTTTCCAGTCAATCATTAAAAAAAACAAACCCCAAACCTATCACAGTGTATAAGCAATGGATGATAGCCTATCATATGTAGTCCTCTTCCTCTTTGTACCTGTCTTTGGGGAGTATGTGAAAGGTGAGGGGAGGGCTAAGGCTGTCAATTGTTAGGTGAAAACAATTTTTGAATCTATTTCTAACTGTGAAATGTGTCAGCTGGGGAGCGTGTAATCTCTTCTTTTACAACTCTGTGTGTGTGCCATTTAAGATAATAATGAAAGACACACAAAGAGGAGGGGGAGAGAGGGGACTTTGTTTTCCATTCCCAGTGCCTAATGAGAAATGGAAAAAAAGCTTTCCTTTTCCTAATTTTTCAATCCAAGGTCCTCCCTCACCTTCCTTTCTTTCTCTCCTACCTACATTTTGCTCTAAAAGAAACTCTGCAGTATAATTATTTCATTTAGAAGATATAGAAAATGTTCATCTAATTTTCTTTGAGACATCTTTGAGACACCCCCGATACAATAGCCATCATAATTAACATTATGCACTGTATTATCGGAAAGCCTTGACTACAGGATTGTTGATGGACCCTGTCATCTAAAGTTATCTTGGTACCATAGCTTGCATAAATGGATATAATTCAGTGAAAAGAGTTTGGGTTCTAGGATGAGTGGGTCTAGCTTCAAATTTCATCTCTAGTGTTTACTGTCTATGTAGTCTTGGACAAGTCAATTAAACAATCTGTTTCATTTTCCTCATTTGTAAAATGAAGGATTTGGCTTAAATAGCCTATCATGTCCATTCAAGCTCTAGATCTGTGATCCGATCAAGGATGGAAAAGTTTATTGCCAAAAGATTAACTGAGAGGCTATATTTCCTTCACAAGAATGATTTTTAAAAAACACATGATCTGTGATTTCATAGATATAATAAATTCTACCTGTATATTTATCACTATAAATGAATGTCCATTCAATGACCTACTCTTGGAAAGTTGCCTGAGAGAATGGATCCAGAGTCATATAGACAGTAAGTGCCAGAGATAGAATTTGAACTCAAGTCTTCTTGACTCAGAGGCCAACTATCTATTCACTATTCTACCCCGACTCTTTGCCAGAACAAACCATTAAGCCCTATAAAAGGTATGGAGCAGAGGTTGTCTGGTTGGACAGACTCTAAAGTAATATTAGTGATAAAAGTCATACTTCACAATTTTATAGAATTTGTAGAACTTATACTTTTGAAAGTTACACTTTCACATTTATTATTTCATTCCAGCCTTATAACCCTGAGAAACCAGAAGGATAGGTATTGTTATTTCCATTTGACCAACAAAATGAAATCTCAAGAAAATATACCATCTTGCCTATGATCATACAACCTGGTGTCAAGTAACCAAATAACTTCTCCTGACTCCCTGCCCAATGTTCTTTTTATACTATCAAGCAGATACATTAAAGACATTTCAACATTGGCTTACGAAAAATGTAATCAGGAAGGGAAAAATCTGTTAGAAATTACCTAGCATATTACAAACATTAATATACTTTTTGGTATTATTCATTTTTGGACCATTAGTTTTCTCCATTAATAAATATAATTAAGAATTCATTAATTAGTACTGAGAAAGCCAGGACTAGAAGCTAATTTTCCTGACACTGAGTCCATTTATGTTTTTATTACATCATTATTGAGGTCCTTAAAACTACTCTTGTTGGGGTAAGAAAAGTAGTGCCTGGACAAGGTAAGCATTTAATAAATAGTAATTGATTAATTGAGAACAGAGGGGATCTAGGCACTATCCCAAAGGGAGGAAGATGCACAGATGGGACATCCATGATTTCATCTCTTTAGCAAATTTCTCCAAACCTCAAACAAGCATTTATTTATCACTTACAAGTTATAATGCACTATACTAATAACTGGGATTAGAAAAATGAGATGCACAAATACAGAAACACATACACACAGAGAGAGAGATTCTGCCCCCAACTGACATTCTATGAGGAGAGGTGGGTGGGTGGAATGACACATTTAAATAGGTAACTATATTATATTTACACAATAATTTGAGGAAGAATGGAGAGAACATTAGCAAAATGCAGATCTATAAATTTCCCATAGATGAAGGCATCTAAGCTGATTCTTGAATAAAACTGCTTATTCTCAGAGGTGGAGATGAGATGCTCAATGAATTTCATTCTAAGAAGCCATCCTGTACAAAGGCAGGGGCAAGAGATGATGGAATGCTAAATTTAAGGAATAGCAAACAGGTCAGCTTGGCTGCAACTTAGAATGAGACAAATGGTGAAATTACTTAAATGCCGAAATGAGGAGTTAATATTTATCCAAGAAAGTTATCCTGAAGGTTATACAAATATGAAAAAGAAAATTAGTTCTTGCCCTCAAGAAGTTTATAATCTAAGGGGGGGAACACAATACACAAAAGAAAGCTAAGAGAGGAGAGGTTCTAACTTTGGGGACATAGGGGACATAATGCTTGAGAAAACATAGGTCCAAAATTAGTACAGCTGGGGACGAAATTAAATGTCTCCTGTCTCCCCTACTTAACTGGAGATTTCTGAGTTCATGACTCCACCCTCTATTCAAAGGAGTAGAAGGTACTGATGAGGTATGAGCTGGGTTTTGTTCATTATTCTGGAAGAGGACCAAAATAACATCACTATGTTGGAGTCAAGATACAGTGTGTCCAACTGTGGCTGGTTAGATCAATACAATGTTGGAAAACCTTACCACAGATTGGGTACAAATAGTCCACGTGAATATTTAGAGTGGATATGTCTCTAAATTTGCAAATCTTACATTTCTTTTGAGCTATTGCAGTTCTGCTTTGCTAATAGAATATAACTCCTAATTTGATACAGACATGCAAGCAGTCCTTTACCAGTGTCTCCCATGTCATACAATCAATTCTAAAGTTCTTTGTAAAGATGAGGCATGAGTACCATAGGCTGATTGGTTCTTGCAAGATGATGAGATTTTCCAATGATGAATTTACTGAGAGCATGATAGAGAAGTCAATGAAATCTGAAATGGGCAAGCTGTGAAGGAAATGAGGTGATGTCTGAGGACAAGATGAAAGCTCACCTGTCTGTCAGAGACCCAAGGAGTTCTAGCACTGCAGTCTACTTTTCTAGGGGGAAGGATATGGAGATAATGGCCCAATAGCAGATGACATAGTTTGGAGATATCCAGGAAGCTTATAAATGCCCTTCCTAAAATGACCCTAGCCAAAGGAAAAAAGGAAATAAAGCCAATATAGCATGATTTATACTTGATGAAATCATGTTGACTTTTTGTGACAACTGCTTTTTTTCTAGTTCATTAACTATTCTTTAATAATATGTTCTGGAATCTTCCTATGAAGAGAAGTAAAAGTCAGTGACCTATAGCAACCTTTAAAAAAAAATCAAGATGATCATTGCCCTTCTTCTATCATTTGGAACCTCTTCCATTCTCCAGATGTTTTAACCTTAAGAGTACTTCATTAGTCACATATTCTTTCTGTATCCTAAGATGCAGATCATTTCAACCTAGTGATCTGAATCCAATCAAGAGCTAGGATTCTATCCCCTTTTAAAATACCAACACTCCTATACAGCAGAGTAACCCAATCAATAAGCACATACTAAGCATTTACTGGGTGCTTAGCCAGTACTAGGGACAAAGATCCAAAGATAAAAATTAAAATTCCTGCTCTTGTGGAGCTTCCATTGGGCTGATAGAAATCAACATGTAAGTATAAACTAAATAAAAAATAAATACCTAGCACTTTCAGGGAAGTCGGAATAATAGTGTTAGAACATTCAGGAAGGGCTTCATAAAGGTGGTGGCACTTGAGTTGAGCCTACAAGCTAGAGTTTTAAATGGACAAAAGTTGAGAAAACTTTTCAGATATGGGAAACAGCCTGTGCAAAATGATAGATGTAGGAAATGAAATGTAGTATGTAAGGAACTGTAAGTAGACCAGACTAGTGAAAATATGAAGTGCATGATGAAGATTTATGTGAAATCAGTTCAAAACATTAGCCTCAAGGATTTGTGAAAGGGTTTTTTAAACAGAATTTTAAGCAAAGAGAGATGAGTATTTTGTTAATAAGTAGATAGTGAATTTTCTTGAGGAGGGAAGTGAGATGGTTAGACCTATCAAAATTTTGGCAGTTGTGTGCATGATGGATTAGAGAAGGATGAGATGATGCAGGAAGACCAAGTATGAGGGTATTGCAACAGTCAAAGTGAGAGGTGATAAAAGCCTGAATTGACCATCTGGAGAAAGAAGAGATCTAATTGATTGGATATATAGGGTAAGAAAGAATGAAAAAATCAAGATAATTACAATGTTGTAAATTTGGGTTACTAGAAGGATGGAGTGCCTTTGAAAGGAAGAAGGAATTTTGTAAAGTAGAAAATTGGGAGAAGTTAATGATTATTAAAGCTGGGAGAAGTTAAAATATGTAGCAGGTGATTTGGGGTTGGAGTTCAAGAGAAACATGTAGATTTAGGAGTCACATGCATAAAGATGTTAATTGGAGACATAGGGCTTGATGAAATCAAAAAGATAAGAATGTAGATAGAAAAGAGAGTCCAAGGGAGAGTTCAGAGGCATACTCAAGCAAAGAAGATGGGACGTGGATGATGATCCAGCAAAAAAAAAAAAAAAAAACTGAAAAATATCAATCAGTAGGAAGAGCAGTGTCCTAAATACTTTGAGAAGAGAGAGAGAGAGATTCAGTAGAAGAGGGTGGTCAATAGTGTCAATTGTGGCAGAGTGGTTTAGTAGGATGAGAAATGAGACAAAGTTATTGAGTTTAGCATTTAAGAGATTGTTAGAGAGAGAGAGCAGTTTCAGACAAGTGGTATGTCCAGAGAACAGATTATAAGGGGTTGAGAAAGGAGTGGGATATTTGGAAGTGGATTGGGAAAATATAGACAGCTTCTTCTAGGAATATGGGAGTTAAAGGAAAGAATTAGCAAGTTTAAGTGAAGACATTTTGTTTTGTTTTAAGGATGAAGGAGTAGGAGTATGTTTGTAGAATTAAGAAAGAAACCAGTAGATCAAAAGAGATTGAAAACTAGAGAGAGATGAGATGATTGAAGGGTCAAGTTCTTGAAAAATTTGAAAAGGAATGGAATAAAAGGCTGACTTAGAAGGATTGATTGTTTCAAGATGGACAATTACCTCTTCCTGTAAGACTGAAGAAAAGGAGGAGAAAATTGGGATGAAAGGGGTTGAAATAATTGATTATATAGAATTGAGAAGAAGGAATTCACAGTAAGAAATTTTGGAATTGAAACTGTGGGAAGTGTTGTATAGAAGCCAATCCAGGAGACATAGAAGAATGGCTATGCCTCAGGAAGGGCACAATCCAGATTAAATAAGTCATTTACTAGTGAAATTTGTATCTGGTGTTTTCCAGTTTCTACCCCTTCACCATTCTTTTCAGCTGCTTTCTTTTTACCCCCATTGGAGTCTTCCTACAGTTGCCCAGATGTTGTTCCTGAATCTTTCTCTGCAGTACCCACTTAGGATTGCCCTCTAGATATTGTTCCTATCTTAGAACTCTCTTTCCTTATTGAATTGCTCCAAACTCCAAGAGTTCAATGGAGGGAAAAAACACATTCAATTCTGGTAGAACAGAGAAGACTTCTTGATGTAAATGGCATTTAGAGAGGCAATGTAGTCTGTTTTAAAAAGAACATGGGCTTGAAATTAGAAGGATTCATTTCTAATCCTCGCTCTGACATTAGCTATGTGACTCTAGACAATTCCTGTAATCTCTGAACTTCAATTTCCATAAAATTGGAACAACAATGCTTTCATTACTGTTGTGATCAAAATGCTTTGTAAGCTGTAAAGCACAATAGAAATGTGAGTTATTATTACTTAATAATAATATTTGAAGGAGTAAAATACTAATAAATGGGAATGGGAGGGCATGAGAAGGGAAAACATTCTAGAAAACAATCAATAAATATTTATTAAGCAACTATTATGTGCCAAGCATTGTACTAAGTACTGGGGTACAAAAAGAGGGAATGGATAATCCCTACTTTTAAGGAGTTTACAATTTAACAGGAGAGAAAACATGCAAACAAATATATACTCTGCAATCTAGATACAGAATAAATAGAAAATAATTAAGAAAGAGGAAGCATTAGAGTCAAGAGGTATCAGAAAAGACTTTCTATAGGCTGTGAGATTTTAGTTGACACTTACAGGAAATTAGAGAAGTCAATAGTTAGATAATAGGAGGAAGAACTTTCCACACATGGAGAACAGGCAGAGAGAATGCCCAGAACTGAAAGATGAAATGTCTTATTTGTGGGACAGCTAAGAGAACAGTATCACTCAATGGAAGAGTAAATATTGGGGAGTAAGGTTTAAGAAGACCCAAAAAATAGGATGGGACTAGGTTATGAAAAACTTGGAATGCCAAGCACAGCTTTTGTATCTGCTCTTGGAGATGATAGGAAGCCACTGGAGTTTATTAAGTAGTATGATCCAAAGCTCAGAGAAGGAAAGGAATGAGAAAAGTTGGGAGAAAGTCAAGTAGTATAATTTTGGTGCCAAATAGGTTCAGAGCTTTCATGTTGGAATACTGTAACAAATAACATTAAAATGTAGATTAGTGCCATGTTGTGTTGAGTCTTGAGTGTCAAAGTGGAGAGTTTAGGTTTTTATTTGGTAGGTATTGTTGTTTGAATAGCCAAGACATACAATAAATAAAGCAAAGTTATAGAAGAGCCAAATGAAAAAGAAAGCTTAGACATAAATTGCCAGTGTCCTTGGGCAGATGTTTCAGGGACTCTCATGGGCAAGTGGCAGCATGGGGCAGCTAAATGGTGCCATGGATAGAGCACCAGCACCAGGAGGATCCAAATTTAAATTGAACCTTTGACACTTATTAGCAGTGTGACCCCATTTGCCTTTTCTCTTGATCTATAAAAATAAGCTAAAGAAAAAAATTATAAGCCATTTCAGTATCTATGCCAAAATAGCCCCAAATGGGGTCACTTAGTGTTAGACATGACTGAAACAACTTGACACCAAGAAAGTGGCAGCATAGTATAGCAGATAGAGTCAGCCTTGAAGTCAAAAAGATTTGAATGCAGTCTTCCTCAATTAGATGCTTTCTAGTGCTAAACCTCAGAGCACATTATTCAACCCCTCTCAGCCTCAGTTTGCTCATTTGTAAATTGAGAAATGCAATGATATTTAAGGTCCTTTCTACTTGAAAATTTTATAATCCTTTAGCACATATATCCTTTGGCAAGCCCAAGCAGCTCCAGGCAAAAGTCTAAGATGATAAAGAGCAGATTATTTGATCAGCTGAATCAATGGGGGATTTTTAAAAATATTTCAAAGATAGAAACCAGAAATCTAGACCACCCCCTTATCTACAGATCCTTCAAATATTTATACCACTACTACCACTACCAAAATATGTAGAACTAGGCACCTGTTAAAAATTGGAGTTTTGTGAGAACTGATATAATTAAACTGCAATGTTTACCTTCTTAACTATCACTGAGTCAGTTTATTCTTTTCTTTTGCCCATATTTCTATCCCCCTCTTCTGTTTCACAAAAACAGGTATGCTGTTAAAATAGCACCTGCCAAAAAAGAAGATTGATTTATAATAAAAGTTTTTTTTTAAGATTGTTTTAAATAACTTGATCATAGATTGGGATAGAATTAGACCTAGCAGAGATGTCAGTGTTCTCCTAGTCTAATCTTCCTCACTTTAAAAATGAAAGAACTGAGGCTGAGAGAGAAGGAACTTGTCCAAAGTCACATACTTGAGAAGTGGCTGAACCAGAACTTGAGTCTTCCTTTGACCACACACCCAGTATCCTTTTAATGGCACCAGGCAGAGACACTTGCAGATCTCCAGTCACCTAACTTGGAATACCCTTTTCACATACTACACTCCCTTCCTCCCACCTACTATGAAACTGCTCCACCATCTTTAAAGTCTTTGAAGTTGCTTCCTAACAACTCTCTACCTCCCTCCTCTCTCTTCTCATTAAACCTGTTTTTCTTCAAGCACCAGCATTAAAGATAAATAACATGATTTCTTATTCCATTTTATTGTTTCTTCTGTTTTGTGTAATTATTAGTATCCTAACACTGCCGTTTCCTACTATTTTTCATTGCAAATGTATTTTATTTCAGCTATATTATGAGTTAAATAGGCTTCTGTGGGCTGGCCTAGGAACCAATCACTATTTATAACATTGTTTTTGTAAGGAAATAAGTTTCAAGTTCCAAATGACAGATTTATTACTTAACTTTCGTACAACCCATATATGAGTTGAGTGTCTTATACAATCACTGACTTTAATTAGGAAGGAAGGATATACATATGTGTCTACACATATGGGTCAGAGAGAAAAAAGGAGAGAGTGGAAAGATGAGAGAAGAATTCTAGAAGGAAAGGAAAGTATGATCCCAGGTTCAGAGAGATAAAAAACAGAAGGAGGAGGAGAGAGAGAGAGAGAAGCAAAAGCAGAATGGCAAAATCATTAGAGATCTTGCCTTAGAGATAAGAAATTGATTCAAGATAAACCTTTGATATAAATTGCAAAATCGATCCCCATCTGCATTGGTAAAGGAAGTTCTCATAGAGAGGTTCCCTTCACCAATGAAACCAAAGGTTTGTTTACACACACATACACATAAATACATATACATATATACATATATGTTAGCTATTATAAGGAAAACACACCTAGATCTATAGATCTATATATCTACCTACATATATCTATATGTCTCTTATCATCTGTCTATATCTATCTAGTCTTAAGTGTATAGCTATATCTAGATAGAGATAGAGATATATTTTGATAGATAGATGATGGATAGATAGATAGATAGATAGATAGATGATAGATAGATGGATGGATAGATGGATGGATAGATAGATGTGACTAGATCTAGAGCTTCGGATTAGGAAAGTAGAGAAAGGATGTTAAAGAAGTAGAGTCAGGCAGGAATGTGATTTAGGATTGTAGCAACTTAAAGTTAGAAAGGATCTAACTTTAGAAAAGTAGTTGTCAAATCCAGAAGTGTCAAACTATAGCCCTGCTCCTGAATGCAACTAAAACTAGATTAGCATGTAATCTGGAAATCTTTTATTATTAAATAAAAATACTATATGATATAATGTTAATTTGTGACTTTATAAGTCAATATGCAACTTTTAGGGTTCTATTTCTCTTTGATGTTGGTACCACTGACTGAACTAATATTCAGAAGTTAAGAGGAGTTCTTGGACTTAATTAACCCCAAGTTGAAGTTTCTTAAAGGTGAGTGATGTAATAAAACAAAATGATGGTAAATGCTTAGTAAAAACCTATAACAATTCAAAACAATCTTGTACATGAGAAAATGGAAGTATTATTTCCTACTTTACAAGTGAAGAAAGTAAGATTCAAGGAATCTTAAAGTAAGTCCTTGGCTGATATTACATAGATAATAAGTATAGAATAAGGTCTTTTTATACTAATGTGATTGGAAGTGACCTTTCTGAATCACTTTCCAGTCTTAGGAAGAACTTAAACAATTCATAGGATCATGGGTCTATAATTAGAGGGAACCTGAGAACTCATCTAGTTGAGCCCCCTCATTTTATAGATGAGGGAATTGAGACCTAAAGAAGTTAAGGGACTTGCCCAATATCACATAAGGAGTAAATGTGGGAGGCAGGATTTGAATCCATATACTTATTTTGACTTCAGACCTAGTATTTTCCCATACCCAAAGCTGTTTCCTACTTAACCCACAGAAATGACATTCATACCTTCACCCCAAACTGGACAGCTCCTTAGGTGTTATTTATGTGTTCTCACTGATCAATAAGCAAACAGGGGGTTCAAGTTTTTTTGGGTTTTTTTCCTATGCTTTTCTCTTAATTCTTCAATTTAAAGGGAAATTGAAGAATTTCCCTTGCTTCCTTCTTTAGCCCTTTTGCATGAATTACTTCTCTTTCCTTTGACACTGAAGTTAGTGATGGACAATATCTTCCCACCTTTCCTGAAGGACTCAGAAAGCAGAATCCAGTCTGGCTCTCCAGCCTGACTCTGAGGTCTAAGAGAATTTAAAATCAGAAAGACAAGTCATTGGAGCCTCAGTGTCCCCAAGGTTTGCTGAGGCAGGAAAAAACATGTGGCAAGGGAATAAGAAAAGCTCCAAGACAGGAATCATCCATTCAAACACAGTACTATAGCGTGCTTGTATGTGGCAGTTGCAAAAAGAGAGAAAAGGCACAGACTTGGACTTCAGCATTGATGCTATATGATCTTTGCTTCAAAAATGGTAATGAAGAAAAGGTTTAGATAATCCCTAGAAACAATCTCCTTCTACAAAGTGCAAGCCTCCGAGCTGAAGCCAACCAAGTAAGTAAATTACACAGTAACAATATCACTTAGAAAAAGAGAGAGATAAACACCTCTGATCAGAGTGTAAGTGATATGACAGGGAGAATGTCAGCTATAAACCAGTGAGGTCTGAAAGGGCAAAGGAACACTTCAGATAAAAGCACTGAATGAGGGTTCCTTACAGGGACTGAGCTGCAGGGAACTGTGCCCTGTCAACAGCTGTGGCCGTGGGCAAGGCAAAGATTTCCCATACAAAATAGGATGTAGTGAGGGATAAAAATCCATTTCTCAGCTTTGTACTCTGGGCAAACCAAGAGACACTGGGCCTTGTTAGCCTTGCTACTCCTGGTGTTCCTGAGATAGACAGGAAATAGGAAAGGATCATTTTTCTATTTCTCACCTTTAATTTTATCTCCATACTTTCTGCCTCTCCTGGGCATGGGAGGATGGGAGAGGATTATTAACCCTGTATTATGACATCTGGTACAAAGAAATGGGAAACCAGAGGGAACCCTATTCTAGCCAGCCTGGACTTGAAATGATTTCAAATAAAGCAAAAGAATACACAGCCCTTCATACAGAGCAAAATAACATTGGCATTTGTTCAAATGGTTGGTTGAAAGGGAAATCATTAGGTTAGATGGCTTATTCTAGTAACTTGTCTGAGGTGGAATCATAGTGTAGATACCCTCTCCCCCATATTTGGAATCCCTATGATAGCTATACTAAGTTCAAGATATTTCATAGATCCTCATCCACTCTAAATGATAACTTCTAACTTCAATTGCTAGTGTTCTCTTTGACTTTAGTTACCCTGAGCACACAATTAGTTCAAATCAAAAGGTTTGATGAAATAGCATGATAAGAAGATATACAATAGAGTATTCCCCACAAATATAGGACACAGCCTCCAGCAAATATAATAGCAATTAGAGGAAGGAATAGAGACAAAAAGGGATAATATATGAAGTGCACTGTGGAGGTGTATCTGACATCTCCAATATTACAGGAAACCCGTCTTCTGATGACAATATGAAGCTCTCACTATCTGGATTTCCTATTTGGGTAAGACATCTCTTCTGAACAATTTTTTTCAGTGCTCCCCATTCCTATTTCTAGATGGGTACTTTGTTTCACAGGAATTTCTATATGATAGGAACAATCTGGGAATATCACTTCTCTGTTTTTAGAGTCATTATCAGACACTCATCTTATCCAGGTCAGCCCAGTTATTTCAGCATTAGTCTGCTAAGGTAGAATTGGCTAAAACCTTTCTTTGTTAAGGCATGCTGACAACCCTTTGTCATAGTCACCACATTCAACCAATAAAAGCCAAGCAGAGTACTCTCAGAATAATAGTAGATCTTTTTCTTTTCTTTTCTTTTCTTTTCTTTTCTTTTTTTTTTTAACTTTCATCTAGGCAAAGAATCTTCTGTTAAAAGGAACCATCTTACTTAAAGTTTATACAATTTCAATTTCACATACTTCTAAGATTTTCTCTGGATTATCTACAAAGGGTTTAAAAGAAAATGAGTAGGAAGTGGAATACCAGAAGGGTTTAGAAGAAAATGAGTAGGAAGTAGAACACCAGGTAGCTTTCTAAAGACGTTTAAATATGAAGTGAATGAAAGATATAGGATAATAGTTTTTGGGAATAGTAGGTGCTAGTGAGTTTTTTTTGCTGTTGTTAAATTATCATTGTTGTTTGTTGTTGTATTGTTGTTGTTGTTGAAAGAAGAGATATGGGCATGTTTGTAAGCGGCATAACAATAGCCAGTATATAAGAAGGGATTAAAGATAAGACAAAAAATGGCAATCATGTTAGGGACAATCTGTTGAAATAGGCAGGAAAGAATGGGCTTAAGGATTCATGGCAAGAAACTGGCTTTTTCTGATGCTAAAGCAAAGGAGATACTGTGCTAAAAATATCTGTAAACATTTAGAAGTTTAGAAGAAAAAAAGAGAAAAAAATGTTTAGAAGAGTTGAAAAGTAGCCCTTGGAGATAGTCAATACCCCAACTTAAGGCCTCAGTAAAAGAGATGGGAGAAAAATCATTAAAGAAACTTTAAAAAGAGATGAAAAATTTGGACCAGCATTTATGGAGAGTGGGATAACAATTCAAGTAGGGAAGAAAAAAATGATTGTCTTGCTGTACTAAGAGACCGGGTGAGATTAGATAGTTAAATTTGTACCTTCTATAAGAAACATGGCTTTGTTATCATTTACATCTTTATTCAACAGCACATGGATAGGAGCAAAGAAAGTATTCATTCACATGTAAGTGGAATATTTATGACTGATGGTGATTTGAGAATAACCATTTCTATATATGGTTGATGTGAAGTAGAGGAGGAGATGATGAAAACTGAATAATTTGTGGATCCAAGAAGTCAAGGCTCTTGAAAAAGTATCAATATATATGTAATGGTCCTCTAGAATGAAGGCAGGGATTGAAGTGAAGAGAAAGAAAAGTGAAATGAGCATCAGACTCATAAAGTAAAAAGAATTCCTTGGAATATATAGATAATAGCCATCAGATTCTGCATTGAGTGCTTTTGGATAGCACAAAACTCAAACAAGGAGATTCCTGAGTAATGGTAATAGAAGTATTTGGAAATGGCAAGGGAAGCAAATTAAAAAATACAAATTCCCATAAGTGAAAATGTAGCTTCTTCTAGAAAGGATCATGAGTGAAACAGTGATATAAAAAGGGAGTTAGTTCTCAGTGTGTCAAATGACAAAAAGAATGAAAAAGGAAGACTTTTAAGATGAAATAAAGTTTATTCATAGAGCAGGAATTCAGGAGGAGAAAACAGATATGGAATGAGTCATTATCTCTTCCACAAACTCACCATTCTCAGTTTTTCCATTTCTATCAAAAGTTTGAATTCTTTTAGTCTCCCAGACTCAGAATCTTGTTTTTATCCCTTGACTCCTCATTTTCCCTCACCCCACATATCTAATCAATTGACATTTCTAGCCATTTTTACTTTCACAATATTGCTTAAATCCAATCCCTTCCTTTTATTCACACAGATATTACCTTACTTGAGGCCTTCAAGTCTCACTTATATTATTGCAATGATTTCATAATTGATCCCCCTTACTCTATTCTCTCCTCCTTGATCATATCTTCCATATTGCTGCTAAAGTGATTTTCCTCAAGAGTATATCTGTCTGGAATTATGCCCAAAAAATTATCAAATTGTGCATACCCTTTGATCCAGCAGTGTTTCTATTGGGCTTATATCCCAAAGAAATACTAAAGAAGGGAAAGGGACCTGTATGTGCCAAAATGTTTGTAGCAGCCCTATTTGTAGTGGCTAGAAACTGGAAAATGAATGGATGCCCATCAATTGGAGAATGGCTGGGTAAATTGTGGTATATGAATGTTATGGAATATTATTGTTCTGTAAGAAATGACCAGCAGGATGAATACAGAGAGGACTGGCGAGACTTACATGAACTGATGCTAAGTGAAATGAGCAGAACCAGGAGATCATTATACACTTCGACAACGATATTGTATGAGGACATATTTTGATGGAAGTGGATTTCTTTGACAAAGAGACCTAACTAAGTTTCAATTGATAAATGACGGACAGAAGCAGCTACACCCAAAGAACGAACACTGGGAAACAAATGTGAACTATCTGCATTTCAGTTTTTCTTCCCAGGTTATTTATACCTTCTGAATCCAATTCTCCCTATGCAACAAGAGAACTGTTCGGTTCTGCAACCATATATTGTATCTAGGATATACTGCAACATATCCAACATATAAAGGACTGCTTGCCATCTAGGGGAGGGGGTGAAGGGAGGGAGGGGGAAAAAAATCGGAAAAGAAACGAGTGCAAGGAATAATGTTGTCATTATAAAGTAATCATTAAATAAAAAAAAAGAAAACTATCTATGCATATGTTTTGAAAATAAAAAGCTTTAAAATTTAAAAAAAAAGAGTATATCTGATGATATCACTTGAACAATCAGTTTCAATGCATAAAGAATCAAATAAAAACTCCTCTGTTTATCTTTTAAAACCTATCCCAACCTTACTACAATACATCAACTCTACTCCCAAATTTTGTGATTTAGGTCAACTGGTCATCTCTCTTCTCCTTACATTTGACAGACACTCTAACTTTCATACCTTTGTACCAGCTGTTGTTCTTGTCTGAAAAGCAGTCTTTCTTTATCTCTACCCAATAGCATTCCATTCTTCCTTCAGAATATAGTCTAAACACTACTATGGAAGTCTTTCCTAATCTCCTCAAGTGCTAGTACTCTACTTTTCTAAAAACTTTGTATTTATTTTATGTATAGTCATATACATGTACATGCATGTTTGTATGTCTGTATATAATATATACATATATGTATGTTTATATCCTTGTTGTCTCCAGTTAGGATGTAAGACCCTAGTGAGCAGAGGTTGTCTCATTTACTATATTTTTACCTTCACTGACCATTACCCATGGATGATAGAAACTCTTGCACTATATAGTATTAAATGGATGGTTAATAAACTTTAACAGTAAGGATTTTTTTCTTTTTTTTGTATGTAATTCTAATGCCATGCACAGTCCCAGTGATGTGATAATTGCTTAATAAATTCATGTTGATTGATTGATTGGATTAATCAATGATTAAGCATCTGTAAGGGAATCATCACAAAAAGGGAACATGGATTCAGATATGATTGAAAGACTGGTTCCAAAGAGTAGTGATGAGCAGTTCCATACCAACTTGGAAGGAATCCAGCCCTGATGTCTTTATGACAAAGTAGAAAAGACTGATTTAATGATGGTCATGTAAAAAGCTTCTCCTGGACCTTAGCATAACATTCCAATGGTATCTCTCCAGTTCAATGAATAGGATTGTTGGATACATATTCATTCCAAGTACCAGAGCATCTCAGAAAATCTAGAGAGAGAATCAGGGATCTCAGTTGCAGGAAAGAAGGTCTTCTTTAGATATATCTGATTGGTTTTTCATTTCTGATGTTACAAAATCCTGGATTTAATATCAGAAGACCTGATTTCATATTACAGATCTGCTGCTTGTGAGTATGACTTTAAATAAGTCCTTATATGAAGGAGTCCAGATATAAATCTATGGTTCTACCATCCCATGATCTGCATCTCACTGCCCCCACCATTGACCTGATATCTCTCAACTAAGTCCCAGCATCCTCTGTCCTATATGGGCTCTATCTCTCTAATGGTTTCTTTTTCACTATTGTAGACTAAGCACTTCCCTAGGTCCAGATTGTTTAGCTCCCTATCTCTGGCTCCACTGGGCTCAGCCCTAGGGCATTCTTGGGTGCAGATTTTCCATTATTTTCCTTGCTCTTTCAGGAGCAAGTCTCCCTTTTATAAATCAGTTTCTGTTTCCATTGGACTGCTCCCATAAGGAGGATCATTTCAATTAGAGTTTTATTTTTTCTTGAGGGGAAGTGAGAGGAGAAGATGGGGTTAGTATAGAACTAATTAACCATGTTAAATGGGGTCCACCTGCATAAAGATATGTTGACTAATGTTTAAATATTGGAACTACATTGCTGTCTTGGATAGTGATATATCATTTCCCTACACAAAGCTAGCCTTAGGCTTAGAATATCAGAGTTATATGTCAAAAGAACTTTGGCAAAAGATATATAGCTTTTAATTTTCAGAAAGGAGAGAGAAGAGGGAGGGTGTGTGTGTGAGAGAGAGAAAGAGAGGGCGAGAAAAAAGTCAGACAAACGGATAGAGACAGACAGAGAGAGGAAGAAGAGAGAAGGAATAAAATGGTTGAAGTAGAAAGAAAAGGGGAGCGAGAGAAGAGGAAAGAGGAAGGAAGACAGAGAGAGGGATGAAGAGGGGAAGGAAGGAGAAGAAAAGCGGAAGAAAGAAGGGAGAGCAAAGAGGGAGGAAGGAGGAGAAAGGAGAAAGAAAGAAAAGAGAGAGGAAGAAGAAAGGATAGAAGAGAAGTTGGGAAAGGGGGAGAAAGGAAGGAGGAAAGAGGGGAGAGAAGAAGAAGAAAGGAAGACAGAGAAAGGAAAAGGAAAGAAGAGAAAAAGAGAAAGGAGGTTTGGGGACAGGGTACAAGAATTTATAGTTAGAAATCTAGGACTTTCTAAGCATTGTTTTATGTACTTTCCCACATGCATCTTCTCAGGATCTTTGTTTTTACAGCTGTTTCTATGTATATGTCATGTATATAACATGTATATCCAGAAGTAAAGATTGGCTTTACTTTTTTGCCAGTTGCAGGGCTCTGGATCTTTTTCTTTTTCACCTTTTGGGATCTTCCTCAATCTTCAAGACTCAGTTTCAATATCTGCTCTTCTAGGAAGCTTCACTTTATTTCCTAGGAGAAATGATCTCTCATTCCCTTTTTCTCCTCCCTTCCCCAAAAATGCTATAAAATTTCATTTATTTTCATGCATTTATTTTATTCTAGTTTTTATTCTAGTTTTTTGATCTTCTTTACTTGACCTTAAGCTCTTGGAAAGTAGCCTATTTTTTTCATATATTTCTTATAGCTTGTTCTTGCACAGAAAAGATACTTTTAATCCTTGCTAAATAAATGTAAATCTAGATATTTGTTGAGTAAAGGGATATATAATAATCAAGCAGACAGATAAGTCGGGCTATTTGTAGATCATTGGCACAGTGGCACAACCAGGGCCAGAGACTGCAAGCATTTACCAGGAAGGATGACAGAGGCATCAGTAATGAGCCTTTGAATGCTCCCCCAACCTTTCCCATGGTCTGAGGTTTGAAATTTCCTTATAAGAGATTCATTTCCTAACCTGTTAAAATGTAAATTCATTGGAAAGAATAAGCCTGTTATTATTATCTTAGAGAAGCAGCATAGTACAATAAAAAGATTACTATCTTAGGAATCAGAAAAACTGAGTTCAAATTCTGCCTCCATTTCTTGCTACCTATTCTTGGGCAAATCATTTAATTTCTCTCAACTTCAGTTTTCTTTAAAAAAAAAAAAAAAAAAAAAAAAAAGCTAGTCCATAATATGCTTTTTGACTTTAAGAAGGGATTCTTTCTCTAAGTTATGATCTTTCATGAATATCTCCTTTTCAATAAAGTTTCTGCTTTTATTTTGATAGATATTCAAAAGGAGAATGATAATTCCTCAGGAATGGGAAAGAAGGGCCTTACCGAGGAGACACCAGAATCTGAGGCTGAAGTTCACAATCTGGTTTACCTGCAATAACTAAACAAGGCCACTATGAGGAGCAGCTATACCAGGGCAGTTTGTTTCTTGAGTTTAGAGCTGGCTGGGCATCTATAGCTAGTAATGGAAGAGACAGGAACAGAGTTTTACCTGACAATTTCAGAACTTATGGCAAGTAGCATGAAATGTTCATGTATTTCACACTCTAAAGACCAATCATGTTATTATTGAATAAAGTTTGTGTTAAATGTTAAAAAAAATAAAATAAAATAACATAAAAGACCCACCATTTGAGGTATGTGACTGAAAGTGAGTGCACAATGTTGGCCCCTGAAGGGTCTGAAGAAACAACTACAGGTATATTTAGGCATATATACAGGTATATTTTTATTTTTTTCTACCTGCTAAAAGAGTATTAAATAATGTCAATGTCCTTTACATTTTGGTACCCTGGAGTAAAGTGATGGGATAAAGCCATCCCACTCTAGTTAGATCTCTGGATAGGATTACACTGGGGAAAATAATCAACCAACTGGAGAAACCTACTCTACCCATTAATGCCCAACATTTTTATGAATAATCATGAAACCTTTGGTCTGTAAGGAAGAGGGCTGGAAAATCAAGAGAAGAGACTGAATCATAATTTAGGAATATGAACCAAGGGCAAAAGTTGAATCAAGAAATCATTAGGACAAGCTAAAGGGTCAAGGAAGCTGAGACTAAACCAAATAAATGAGAGCAAACTGACAGATGAATGACAGTTTGACAAGCTCAACACAAGCTCGGGGCTTTGCCTCCTCTGATGCTGGGTTTCCATGTGTCTGTCATACACTACTTAGTTCCTTAAAGAGAAAATGTTGTCAAATGATGCACTTCATATACTGAAGAATAATTTCCCCTCCCATTATGTTCCCATGAACTAGCCATTTCTCATCTCAATAAAAATGTAGCACATGCTTTTGATTAACCAGAACCCAAATGACAAAAACTGTCAATTGTTGTTCTTATTATTGATGCTTTCAGCGTTTTTGGGAGGAGGCAAATGATAATTCAATTCAACATATTTTTTGTGAGTACATATCAAATATAAATAGCCTAAGTTCTCTCTGCCTTTTCCATACATGGCATAGTACAAAATGACTTCGATAGCCATTCAATCAACAAGTATTGACTGAGTATCCATATGTGCCTCCTATTTTGTGAAGTAGATTGATAGATATCTTTACAGATTGCAAATTTAAGAGCATATAGAACTGGAAGAAATCATAGAGGTCATCTGGCTGACCCCTTTGAGGAATCTGTGGACCAAAAAGATTAAGTGACTTGTCAGAGATGAGCAGCAGAAAACTCAGCATTGAACCCAGGTTGTAGATTCCAATTCCAATGTTCTCTCAATTTAGCATAATGACTCGGTCATCAAAGATATTAATTCTGTTACTTGAACTTTACTTATTAAGCCAGAAAGGCATAATCAAATATTCTGAGAACATTTTCATCTTCAAGATTTGAAATCAAAAGGAGCTTCTGGTTCACTATGAATAAACCACAGAATTAAACTCAATGGCATTCCTATTTCCCTCCCATCAGTGTTAATCAGGGTTTTATTGTAGTAGACAATTTATAATAAGTCCATCTGTGGGTTTCAGATATATGTTTCTGTCTTGTTTGGCTTGAAACAACATGCCCTAGAATTTATTGGAATATAGGATTGTTAAATAGAAATCAATTGGTCTTTAACAAACATTGCATGTTTCTTTTCATTCCAAATTTCAGAAGCTAAAGATTTGGATCTCATTTCCCTCTTGGAATTATAAAACAACTATCAACACCCTGCTCTTCTTTTTCTTCATATGAGAGAGTATATAATGTGATAAATCCTCAGCAGGATAGAAATGGGAAATAGTGACAAAGATCAACTATTCTTTGGGAATCTCTTAGATAAGCAATGGGCAGATGGTATGGTACGAGTGAGAAGAGGATGACATATTCTAGAGGCTCATGGGAATTCATGAGGCCATGTAGTGGGACTACCTTCCTGAAGAGGTTACCTTACTGCCTTATAATCAATTCATTTTATTATTTTGGTAACTAAACACACTTGAGTCATGTCTAGATTGGTCTGATGACATTATAAAGGTTATGTAGGTCTGTGGCAGACAAAGGAACTTAATTGGAGTCAGTGAATTAATAATTATTTATTAAGTAGCTAATATGTGCTAGGCACTTCACTAAGTGGAGGAAAAACCCAAAATTTTCTGTCGTCAAGAAACTTATATTTTAATTGAGGAAGAAGAACTGGGGGAAAGATTTGAAATGTTTTCCTAAGAAACAGTATTGAAACAAACTGTCTCTTTTGGTTATGAATTATTTCTAATAGCTTTTTAATAGAATCTCTAAGTATACCATCATATCATCTGCAAAACTGTATTTTTTGGAATAGTTAGCAGACATTTACTATTTGACACTGCATTGAGAATGCAAAACAAAGCAAAACAAAATCCAATATCTGATTTAAGAAGCTCTGAGTGCAAAGGCTTAAGCTTTTTAAAGTTTGACATTTGGGAAGGATAAGGACCAGAAGTCCACTGCTCGGGAAAGCTCAGAAGTACTAGGAAGCTCTTGTAGAACCAACAGTTGGTAAGCTCAGGAGTCAAGCCCAGGAGTCACAGGATCACATTCAGAAGCATGTGCCACTATCAGAGTATTATAATATTTGAAGAACAGGTAGATGTGGTCTAAAGTATAGTAGAAAAGTTTGGATGCTAGAAAAAAACATGAAAGGTCTGGTGAGAGTTCCAATATCCTTCATTTAATGCCTTATGGAAGTTTAGGAACTTAGCTAAATAATCTTTGGTTAAATAGCCTCTAAACCATAGCAGAGAAGATAGAGTAGTGGTTCAGTATCAGAAGAGGTCTTATCAGATGCTGTGAAGTGCAGGGCAAGGTAAAAGTCATCAAAATGAGGGGAGAACAGTCTTTAGAAATAGAGAGCATTGGATATTGAGCCATCAGTCACAGATCTTTGAGTTAAAAAGGATCATCCAATCCAGGGATTCTCAACCCTGAGTTGGTGAGCTTGGTTTTTTAATATTTTAATAATTATATTTCAATTTTTATTTATTTTTAATTTATGAAATAAAGCATTTTCATAGCATAGAACAATGAAAATCTATTATGTACAACTTGCTATTGCTTTTAAATATATAATAAAATTAATATGTAAATTATATTTTCATTCTTTTTCATTTTTTTCCTTTCCTTTCCCCTATTCTAATGATGGCTGCCATTATGTATAATCATTCCATATATACTTCTATTTATCAATATATGCAAATAGTGTCTTCCTTCATATGTTCTTTGTAGTTAATTTGAATGTTTATAATAGTCAAAATGATTTATTCACACAAAATTGTTCTTAAAACAATATTGCTGTTAATGTATTTCAGTGTAATTAGTTTGCATTTTATTTTATGCATTTAAAAGCACCATTACTGAAAGGAGTCCATAGGCTTCACTAGACTTCCAAAGGGGTCTATGAAACACATAAAGGAAAGGCATTTGTAATCTAGCCCACGCTGAACAAGTGGTCATTCAGAGTTTGCTAGAAGCTCTCACAAAAGAAAAGGAGAATACTAAATACAGAAAATCAAGGAGGCAAGTTAGAAAAATGAGGCGTCAGATATAGGAAAAAACTAAAAACATTTGTTCTCTGGTTGATGATTTTCTTGCTTGCCACATGCTGTCAATTATTAGTTTAAAGTGCCATTTATCTTCATATGCTATTCCTACCCCCTTCTGATTTTCAAATGGGAAGTTGATGGATGTATAATTCAGATGTTTGAAATGGGCATTAGTCTGAAAGGTGCATCTTCCTCTACCAAATTCCTAGCAGTTCTGGTTACCAGAAGGTTCCAGAGCATCCGCTAGAAAATAAAGTTTGTTGACCATATAGACCCAAGAATTTTTAGCCTATCTTTGTATCATTGGACCCCTTGATCAATGTGATAATGACTATGGGACTCCTCAGAGTAATGTTTTTAAAAGCATAATATAATATCCAAAGGAGTTCAAAAGAAACCAAAGGTTAGTGAAAAAAAAAATCCATATCCAAATTCACAGATTCCCTTTAAACTTATCTAGTGACACACAATTTCAATCTGTTGACCAAAAGGAACTACATTAAATAATGTGAATAATCGCTCATGATAATTAGCTGACAGTCAATTTTGTGAAATAGCATTATTAATAATAATGGCAAAAGATTAGACAAATGGGATAATTATAAAAATAATAATAACAATGTTAGTATTTGAATGTAATTTCAGCTTCTGAATATTTATTGAAACCATCTTGGGGACCATTCCAATATAAAACAAGATAACAGAAATAGTCATTGTCCTATTTTCATAATGTTGTTAATTTTTTTCTCTTGCATTTTGGAAGAAGACATGTGTATATGTATATATGTGTATATGTGTGTATATATTTGTATAAAATTATTATTTTAAATGGTGCTCTTACATTTTTAAGGATCCAGGTTTGAATGAAGCATTTGGGGACAACAATCCAATCTGCGATTTTATTTTATTTTTATTAAAGCTTTTTATTTTCAAAACAAATGCACAGATAATTTTTTCAATACTGACCCTTACAAAACCGTGTGTTCCAATTTTCCTCCATTCCCCTCAAGCCCTCCCCTAGATAGCAAGTAATACACTATATGTTAAACATAGTAATATATACATATATATAAAATCCAATATATGCATACATATTTATACAATTGTCTTGCTGCACTCAAGAAAAAGCACATCACAAAGAAAAAAATGAAAAAGAAAGTAAAATGCAAACAACAACAAAAAGAGTGAAAATGCTAGATTGTGATCCACATTCAGTTCTCACAGTCCTCTCTCTCTAAGTGTAGATGGCTCTCTTCATCTCTTCATGAACAATTGGAACTAGTTTGAATCATCTCATTATTGAAAAGAGCCACATCCATCAGAATTGATCATGGTACAATCTTATCATTGCCATGTACAATGAAATCCTGGCTCTGTTCATTTCACTTAGTATTAGTTTATGTTTGTCTCTCAAGGCTTCTTTGAAATCATCCTACTAATAGTTTCTTATAGAACAATAATATTTCATAACATTCATATATCATAATTTATTCAGCCATTCTCCAACTGATGAGTATCCACTCAAGTTTCCAGCTTCTTGCCTCTATAAAAAGCACTGCTACAAACATTTTTACACATGTGAGTCACTTTTCTTCCTTTATGATCTCTTTGGGATACAAGCCCAGTAAATACACTACTGGATCATAGTTCCAAATTGTTCTCCAGAATGGTTGAATCAATTCACAGCTCTACCAACAATGTATCAGTGTCCCAGTTTTCGCAAACTCCAACATTTGTCATTATCTTTTCCTGTCATCTTAGCCAATCTGAAAGGTGTGTAGTGGTACGTCAGAGTTGTCTTAATTTGCATCTCTATGATCAATAGTGATTTAGAGCACCTTTTCATATGATTAGAAATGGTTTCAATTTCTTTATTTGAAAAATTTCTGTTCATATTCTTTGACCATTTATCAATTGGAGAATGGCTCGAATGAGATTTTTTCTTAGAGAATTGATTAATAGCTTGTTCTATTTCTTTTTCTAAAATAGGACTATTTAAGTAATTTATTTCTACTCTTCTGTTAATCTGGCAATTTGTATTTTTGTAGGTATTCCTCCATTTTACTTAGATTAACAAATTTATTGACATATAGTTGAGCAAAATAACTCCTAATTATTGCTCTAATTTCTTCATTAATGGAAAGTCCTCTCGTTTCATTTTGAGACTAACAATTTGATTTTCTTCTTTCCTTTTTCTAATCAAATTAACTAAAGGTTTATTTTGTTGGGTTTTTTTTCATAAAACCAAGTCTTAGTTTTATTTATTAATTCAATAGTTTTCTTTCTCAGTTTTTCTGTTTTCCTTCTTGATCTGATTTTTCTTGTACAGCAAGATAATTGTGTACACACACACACACACACACACACACACACACATATTGGATTTACCATGTATGTTAACATATTTAACATATATTGGACTACCTGCCAGCTAGGGTAGGGGGTGAGCAGAAGTGTTATGGCCCAGAACTCTGAACTTCTTACAAGGTACTAACTAAGTGGAATTGATGAGACAATGGTTATCTAGTTTAGCATGGTGCTTAATAGTTCCCTAGTTCAATACATGTACTTAGTACTTAATATAGTTCTACAAGATTCACACCTATGATAAGAGAGCATATAAGCTTGGAGAACTCAGCCAGATTCAGAGACAGGGAAGACAAGAGAACTGGAAACAAGAACTTAAGCTCTCAGAGGCTCAGAGAGAGAACTAGAAAAAACAAGCAGACTGGAGGCTGAAGCACAAGCCTTTTAGATTCATTCACTCCATCTCATACCACTGTAGTGGTAGGCTTTCCTCCTTTGCTTCTCCACTGAAACCAAGACTCCAGAAAGCCTCCAAGAAAGCTAGCCAAAGCCACAGGCAAGGGGACAAGACTTTGAAGGAGATAATAAAGGATTTGGGCTTTAACACCTGGCTATTCTCATGGTGATTAATGAACTGAAACATTATATTTTGGAGCCTGAATGTGGGGCCAAGAACCTTCATCTGTGACCCAGAAATTAGAGTGAGTACAAGAAGGAAACTTTGTAAAAGGCTAAACTGGTATTTCAGCTGAAATGGGACAGATGTTTAGAAAACAGCCTTCTTTTCCAATTCAAGGAAAATGTGTAGAGAGAATTATAAGACTTATGAAAAAACAAGGTTTGTTTATAACTTGGGAGCAGATCATTGAACTTTTAGAAACATTACAATATACATTTCCTTGGTTCTCTAAGGAAAAAGAATTAGATCCAGAGAAGTGGAAATTAGTAGGAGAGTAACTATATGAATACTACAATGATAATGGACCTGACTTAATTTCTAAAGAAATACTTTAACATATAAGTTAATACAATTATCTTTAAGAAATTATATAAGTTTTAGAATAAGAAAAAAAAAGAAAGAAAGAGCAGGAGTGGGAGGATCCAGACAAATTAGATGAAAAGGATGAAGAATCAGATAAGAATGGAATTAAGTACAAAGCTGATGAAATTAAAGAGTGTGGTGCTTCACAGCAGGAGCCATTAGGGCATTCCCCATCTGATGATCTTCCCCCCTCAAAAAACCCTTCATGGGTGGAGGGAGAAGGAAAAGGGGAGGGACAATGACACAATCAGCACCACCTATAAAGCAGCCTATGACAAGATTACAAAAGGCATTAATGAAAGCTAAAAAAGAAAGACAGGATATATCTGATTTAATAAATGCATACCCTGTGACTGAAGAATTTGATTCTTCATGTCAACAAAAGAGAAAATACACTCCTTTTGATTTGGAAAAAGTTAAGGATTTGAAAAAGGGTTACACTCTTTATGGGGCTACATCATCTTATGTTAAGATGTTACTAGAGAATTTGGTTTATGAAATCTTAACCCCTAGTAATTGGAAATCCATAGCAAGAACATGTCTAGAACTTGAACAAAACTTGTGGCTTTTGAAGTATCCTGAATTATGTAGGATTCAAGCCCAATGAAATAGGAAAACTGGAGTTAATGTACAAATCATCTTTCACCAATTAGCAGGTGAAGATCAGTATGCAGACAATTCAGCACAGATTAATTACTCCATAGCAGCATATGAGCAAATTGCTGCTGCTGCAATCAAAGCATGGGGCTCCCTCCCAGGAAAAGATGGAGGGGAAGCCTTCACAAAAATAAAGCAAGGTCCCAATGAATCTTTTGCTGATTTTGTGGGATGTCTGCAGACAGCTGTCACAAGAACCATTGGAGAAAATTCAGCTACAAAAATTATAAGATAACTGGATAAGGAAAATGCTAATGAAGTTTGTAGAAGAATTATATAGGGACTACACAAAGATGCTCCTTTAGAGGAAATCATAAGACACTGTGCCACAGTGGGCACAAATGCTTATTATACCTAGATTATGATTTGGCAAGGGACTTCTAGAGGAGACTTGCCAATGCTTTCAGTGTGGAAAAATAGGGTAACTAAGAACTCAATGTAGGCATAAAGATAGAGTAAGAGGATAGGGTGAGAGAATAAGACACAAAATCCTGTGTTCAAAATGCAATAAGGATTTCCAATGGGCCTCAGAATGTAGATTGACCCAGGGAAATGAGAGACAGGGCCTAGCATCAAGATCTCAAACAAAAAACAGGTGGGGCATGATGGCAGTCAAGGTTACACCTAGAGAGTCTTTAGAAGTTCGGGACTCTGATGTGATCAATCAGCCAAAAAGCAATCAGATGGCAGAAAGGGATTACATGATCAATCAGCCAAAAGCAATCAGATGGCAGAAAGAGATTATAATTGAGGAGAATACAGGCTTTTTAACCCAATAGAGGGGCAGTGTCCAGTGCAAGCAGCTCCAATGTAATTACCAGGTCATGAGGAAAGATTTAGAAAGTGGCAAATAGAAAGAACTAGATAGGTTAACTGCTTGGGGGAGAGGGTTTGCTTGTATCTCTGCAGATGGAGAAGGAATGAGATGTGTGCCAATGAGCTGTGTTCACCTTGTCCATCAGAGAGAGACAGAAAAAAGAGAAAAACCTCGAGACAAAGGAGAAGACCTAAGAAACATCTGACCTGAAAGAGCATGACTGATAATGAAACTGTTACAGAACTTGAGAATCAGCAGGAATCATTGGATTCACTGAGATGAAAAAATTGTTGATAAGATTGTTGTAGAACTTTAAAACCAGCAGGAATCATTGGTTTTCCTAAGATGAAAAATTGTTGATAAGACTATTGCAGAACTTCAAAACCCACAAGAATCATTGGATTTCCTGATATAAAAAAATTGTTGATAAGATTGTTGCAGGACTTCAAAACTTACAGGAATCATTTAGTTCCTGTCACATAAAGTAATGGACAATAGACTGGTTTTTGAACTATTTCTAGGACTTATGTATAATTCCTCATGTTGAGTCATGTTATTTGTTATATCACCACTAACCTGTGTTATATTGCTAGGTGCTTATGTAAATATATGTAATACTTCCCATGTTAATGGATTTATGTATACCTGTTTCAAGTGAGACCCTTCACAGAAACCCTCGAATCTGATTTGATTCCCCATCTCCTTTCCTCAGATGTCAGGGAGGGCGTGATCACCTCCTTTTTTGATGTTTTTACCCATTTTTTGAGGAGTCAGGGAAGGCGTGATCACTTCCTTGAGAAGTCAGGAAGGGTGTGACCACCTTATGTTCTAAAACAAAAGAAAGCAGGAGAAGAAATGGGCCAGAATGCTGTATTTGAAACAAGGATTCTTACAAGGTGTTAAGTCAGTGGAATTGATGATACAATGGTTATCTAGTTTAGCATGGTGCTTAATAGTTCTCTAAGTTCATTTAATCTTACAACAAATAATGGTTTCCTATTGATATAATGATTGGTTTATACTTAGTATAGAGCATATAAGCTGGAAGCCTCAGCTATATTCAGATTCGGAGGCAGAGAAGACAAGCAGACTGGAGGCTGAAGCCCAAGTCCTTGGACTCAGACAGATTCATCCCATTTTACATCACCTTGGTGACAGGGCTGTCCTCCTTAGCTTCTCCACTGAAACCAAGACTCCTGAAGGCCTTTAAGAAAGTTAACCAGGCCCCAGGAAAGGAGACAAGACTTTGAAAGTGATCATAAAGGATTTGGACTTTAATCCCTGGCTACTCTTGTGGAGATTATTGAACTGAAAAGAAGACTGTTCCCAGAGACCCTCAAGAAAACTGAACCAGAGAACATTATACAGAAGGAAGGGAAAATTTGGAACAAAAGGTTTTGCAAGGGCCAGTGCTGAAAAACTTACCCATGCATATGTTTTGTAAATAAAAAGCTTTTTTTTTTTAATAAAAGAGAGATAATTTACACCATTTTAACTCCATTTTCCTATTCTTTCAGTAGAATCAACTTTCCTCCTCTAATTTCTTTTTTAAAATCATCACAATAAAATTAAATTATACTGTACCCTCTAAGAATACCCATAACAGAGTTACAGATTTCAAGAGTTAAACATATCATCTTCCCATATAGGGATATAAACTTTTTAGCTTTTACAAAAAAGTTATTTTTTCTGTCTTTTTTACCTTTTTATATTTGAGTTCTATATTTGAAGATCAAATTTTCTATTCAGCTCTGGTCTTTTCATCAGAAATCAATGAAATTCATTTGTTTCATTGAATATCCATCTTTTCCCTTGGAAGATGATGCTCAATTTTGCTGGATAATTGATTCTTGGCTGTGATCCAGGTGCCTTTGCTTTTTGGAATATCAGATTCCATGCCTTTCTAACTTTTAAAGTGGAAGCTGCTAGATCCTGAGTAATCTTGATTGCGGTTCCTTGAAATTTGAATTGTTTTTTTCTGGCTGCTTGCAGTATTTTCTCCTTGATTTGATAATGCTCAAATTTAGCTATGATGTTCCTTGGATTTTTCTTTTTGGGATCTCTTTCAGAATATGATTGGTGAATTCTTTCAATGGTTATTTTATTCTCTTGTTCTAGGACAACTGGGCAGTTTTCTTTGATGATCTCCTGGGAAAAAAAATCTAAGCTCTTTTTTCATCATGGTTTTCAGGAAGTCCAATAATTCTCAGATTATCTCTCCTAGACCTATTTTCCAGGTCAATCATTTTTTTTCAATGAGGTATTTTACATTTTCTTCTATTATTTTTTTTTTTGGTTTTGTTTGACTGATTCTTGAAGTCTCATTGAGTCATTCACTTCTATTTATTCAATTCTAATTTTTAGTGAATTACTTTCTTCAGTTACTTTTTTTATCTCCTTTTCCATTTGTCCAATTGAACTTTTAAACGTGGTGTTCTGTTCATTGCATTTTTTCCATTTCATAGATTCTGTTTTTCAATGAATTGGCTTATTTTCCATATCTATTTTGTAAGGAGTTATATGCTTTTCCCATTTCAACAAATCTATTTTACAAGGAGCTTTCTTCAGATTATTTCTGTTTTTTCTTTTTTATACCCTCTTGCAAAGATCTCATTTCTTTTCCCCATTTTTCTTCTAACTCTTTTTTAAGATCTTTTTTGAATTCTTCCAAAAGAGCCTTGTGAAATGGGGTCCAACTCATATCACTCTTTGGGGTTTCATCTGGAACTGATTTGCCTTTAGGATCCTCAGGATTTAAGATCAGTCTTCTCTTTCTCCATAAAAGCTGTCTATGGCCAAAGTGCTTTTCACAATTTTGCTCATTATTTTTAAAGGTTGAGGTCTGAATTCTTAGATGAAGAAACTGAAACTATTTATAGACATATGAAAATATGCTCCAAATCATTATTAATCAGAGAAATGCAAATTAAGACAACTCTGAGATATCACTACACACCTGTCAGATTGACTAGAGTGACAGGGAAAGATAATGTGGAATGTTGGAGGGAATGTGGGAAAACGGGACACTGATACATTGTTGGTGGAATTGTGAACACAACCAGCCATTCTGGAGAGCAATTTGGAACTATACTCAAAAAGTTATCAAATTGTGCATACCCTTTGATCCAGCAGTGTTTCTACTGGGCTTATACCCCAAAGAGATACTAAAGAAGGGAAAGGGACCTGTATGTGCCAAAATGTTTGTGGCAGCCCTGTTTGTAGTGGCTAGAAGCTGGAAACTGAGTGGATGCCCATCAATTGGAGAATGGCTGAGTAAATTGTGGTATATGAATGTTATGGAATATTATTGTTCTGTAAGGAATGAGCATCAGGATGAATACAGAGAGGATCGGCAAGACTTACATGAACTGATGCTAAGTCAAATGAGCAGAACCAGGAGATCATTATATACCTCAACAACGATACTGTTTGAGGATGTATTCTGATGGAAGTGGATCTCTTCGATAAAGAGAGCTAATTCAGTTCCAATTGATCAAGGATGGACAGAAGCAGCTACACCCAAAGAAAGAACACTGGGAAATGAATATAAACTGCTTGCATTTTTGTTTTTCTTCCTGGGTTATTTATACCTTCTGAATCCAATTCTCCCTGTGCAACAAGAAAACTGTTCAGTTCTGCACACATATATTGTATCTAGGATATACTGTAACCTATTCAACATATATAGGACAGTTTGCCATCTGGGGGAGGGAGTGGAGGGAGGGAGGGGAAAATCGGAACAGAAGTGAGTGCAAGGGATAATGCTGTAAAAAATTACCCTGGCATGGATTCTATCAATAAAAAGTTATTAAAAAAAAAAAAAAAGTTGAGGTCTGCTTTTAAGGCAAAGGGGCAACAGCCATTTTAGTTTGCCACAGGGCTAATGTTAATCATTGACTTCTGATACTAGGTAGGTGTGGCCAGGTCCCATTTTTTCTGAGGATCTGAAGTTCAGAGACTCACAATTTGCCTTTTTTAGTTGCTTTGGGTGTCTCACAGGAAATCTCCTGAACCATTGGCTGGTAAACAGGAAAGTATAGTTTAAGAGCCTCACAGTAGTTTCCCTATCCTTGCTCCAGGCTCTCTTCACTTCATTCTAGGATCAGCAGCATTTCCCCCTGCCTGATTGAAACAGACTTTTTCTGAAGTTCTTCCAAAGTAACTTCTTTTGAAAATGTATTTTACTCAAAATATTTGTGGGTTCTGTCGCTTCAAATCCACTTCAGAGGCTTAATCTGAAGGAATGTTAATCTGAAGGAAGCTCACAGGAGCTCAGATAGAAACATGTCTACTCTCCACCATCTTGGCTCTGCCTCTGTGATTGTGTTCTGATATTGATATAATCTATTTGTTGAATTCTCAAGGACATTTTAGAGTTGCATTTATAATATAATAGTGATAACAATGACAACAAAATAATATATAGAATGAAAAACTTAAAAAAAAACATGTAGAACTATTGAAAGAATCCATGTGGGGACAGGATGAGATATGTGTCACTCCTATCATCCTGTCTAACATGGAAGTCATTCTAAGAATGCTTTCAGTGAGTTTACAAATCTTTCAACTCCATGGAGATTATTATTATCATTAAATTCCAAAAAAAAAAAATCACTTTTTGTGTATATCCACATAAGTGGATACACTTATACAATAGTTCAAAAAATTACCGAAGAATAATACTAAGCTAACAACTTTTCTTTGGACCATTTCTACCAGAAGTCCATTTTTAAAACTGAGAAGCATAGATCACAACGATAACAACAACCTAGCAATATGACAGAATCTCAAGAAATCCTTTGGCAGAAGACTATGCATCATCTAAATAATTTGGGATAAATAGTTGTCTTCTTTTCAAAGAGCTTTCTGTCTTTTCCTAATAGTTCATCCCAATGAATCATTCACTTTTCTATCATGGTTTTCCTCTGGATTATATATAAGAAGCTTACTATCTTTCTTAAATGTGTAAGCTTTTTGAAGAGTGGGGAATGGTTTCTGTGACTTTTTGTAACCCCAGCATTTAGCATAGTTCCTGACACATAGTAGGCACTTAACAGATATTTACTGAATAAAAAATGAATTGAATAAATGTTTCCTCTCTCTAGCTAGTAGTCAATAAAATATTAAGTCACTTAACTTGTTGAGTTTCCTTAAATGTAAATTGGGGGTAATAGCAGTTCTTAACTTTGGAATTTTGTTGTAAAAACAAATGAAATAATACTTACAAAGAACCTAGCATAGTGCCTGGAACAAGATAGATATTTAATAGATGTTTATTCTCACCCAAAAAAGATAATAGCAGGATAATAAGAAATTAAGTGGACCATTTTTATCAGAATTTCTTTGAATAAGGATGCAAAAATAATATCTGTATGCAAATAAATTTGTGTAATGTACTTTGCAAAATACTCTCATAGCCATCATCATTTTTGTGGTGGAAAGCAGGAAATTACACACACACACACACACACACACACACACACACACACACACACACATCTTTTACTCTTATTATAATTACTGCTCTTTAAATGACTCACCCAAAAGTTACTTACTGTGGCTACTGCTTGTCAAAGATCATGAGGTGTGGGGGAACTGAGGCAGAAGTAGAGCCTGAATCCTGATGCACATACTTTTTAGCTGGGTTACCTGGAAAAGTTATATAATCTGGCTATACCTGACTTTCCTCATCTATAAAATAAGATAGTAATATCTTATTAATAATAGTACTTACTCCCAGAGTTATTGTGAGATAGCACATATAAAGCACTTTGTAAATTTTAAAATGCTATCTAAATGCTAGCTATTCTTATAATTATGAATGTTATTGTTCATTTTCTTTCTTCTTCTCTTCCTCCTCTAAGCAGAGCTAAGATTTGAACCAATTTTTATGACTTCATAAATCTCTGTATAGTCATACTATTTTGAAAGATCTGTATATAATAATAAAGTTATTATTACTCCTCCTCTTCCTTCTCCTTTTCTAAGGGGAAGCTTGATTTGAAGCTAAGATTTGAACCAGATCTTTTATCTCAGTATAAATCTCTATGTATTTATACTCTATAATAGAATGCCATATAATAATAGCATTACTCCTCTTACTACTACTTCTACTATTCCTTTTCCTCCTCATCATCCTCCTACTCACCCTCCTTCTATTGACAGAGCAAGGTAATAGAACTAGGTTTTGAACCAGTCTCCTGTCTGTATAAATCTCTTTGCATTTATACTCTACAGCAGAACAACAGTGGTGGAATAAAAGCAGGAACTCTCCCAACGTCTCCCCCAAACTGATCCAAATGCCTTCAAATAGTGACTATAAACAACTTTTAGAACATTAGAACATAGGTGTTCTGATGGATGGAGTTTCAGAACATTTTCCAATCAAAAGCAGATTAAAAGATCAGCAAAAAATGTCTGTGGAACCAAGGTGGTAGTCCAGCATGCCATACTGGGATAGGCTGTCCCAGCCCTAACCCTATGCCAGGAAAGCAGAAATGGATCTAGGGACCATTAATTCCTAATTAATGTCAATTAATGTCAGTACTGGAAGTTTCTAAACCTCTCAGCTCAGAATCACTGAAGACAACGTGAAAGGTTATCAGCAAAAATTTGTGGAAATAGGGTGGGAACATGCTCACACAATCCCAGTGCAGCTCTGGCCCCAGTCTCAGTATCAATCCCAAGACGGACAACTTCAACCTTAGCCCCAGTGCCTGCAAAGCAGGACTCTAATTTAGCATACTAGATCTTACAGCTATAGTGTAATAATAAAATATTACAGAATAGTAGAAGTAGTAATAAGAGGAGTAATTCTTTAACAGTTTCAGGACAGAAAAGAGTACTTGTGGCCAGATTCCTAAAAATATCTCTGAAAACAGCTGCACAAAACCTCTGAAGCTTGGGACACTGCACCCTCTACCCTGGAAATAGAGCCCTACTTTAACAAAGTGTTAAAAGCCAAGTAATTGGCTAGGAAAATGAGCAGACAACAGAAAAAGTTTCTGACCATAGAAAATTACTATAGTGACAAGGAAGATCAAAACATACACTCAGAAGATAATAACAAAGTCAAAGGTCCTACATCCAAAACCTTCAAAAAAATAAGAATTGTTCTTAGTCCATGGAAGAGTTCAAAAGGGAATTTGAAAAGCAAGTAAGAGAGATAGAGGAAAAATTAGGAAAGGAATTGAGTGTGGTACAAAAGGAAATACAAAAAGCTAATAAAAAGAATGCCTTAAAAAGAAAAATTGGACAATTGGGAAAGGAGATACAAAATAATTCTTTAAAATTTAGTATTGAGCAAATAGAAGTTATACTCAATATAGAATGCCATATACTACTACTACTACCACTACTATTACTATCACTACTACTACTGCTACTCACTACTACAAAATACAACTACTACAATAACTACTATTACTAATACTATTATTACTCTTTTTTTTCCCCTCCTCCTCCTTCTACTACTGGCAGAGCTGCATAGTAATACTAAGCTTTGAACCAGGTCTTCTACCTCTATATACATCATCTGAAAAAGTTTTAAAATATTAAAAATTATTTTCTTCCTGAAAACCAAGGACCTCAGGTACTACTCTGAATTTGAAGATTTCCCTTCTCCTGATCTCAGTGAGAAGAAAGAAGTAGTGTATGCTCCAGCTTCTGTCTATCCTCACAGTAAACTCATTTTTCTATCATTTTCCATCTTCACTCTTCCAAACTCATTACCTAGAGAGTGTGTTTTTTGTTTTTTTGTATTTGCCTAAGGTTGATTAAAATATCCAGAAATAGGTCTCATGAGGACACAATGATAGAAATGGGGTTGTTTAACTTTAAGAAAAGAAAGTTCTGGGAAAACTTCCTTAACTGACTTCAACGCTGAAAGAATTCTTTTAGTGCATTTTGTGTGTATCACATAGCTAAACAGTTTGGAGAAGGGCTGTAATTGCATGACACTAAGCATAGGCAGTTTTATTAGAGTGCCAAGGAGGGAAGGTGCTTTTCCTTCTTGAGGAGAGCTGTCCCCAAACCTTGATGATTCTCTTCTCTTTGTTTAAAAGCACATATTTTATATTAAATAAATTAAAATATTAAATTATTAAAATTAAAATATTAAATTATATTAAATAAATTAAATTATTTATTAAAAATAAAATCCTCCCTTTATTTCTGATGACTCATCATGTTTATAGAAATCAAAGAATTCACCTTTGGGTGAATAATGAGACCATTATTATCTCTACCTTATTAGGAAGTCTCTCTACAACATACTTGCCAAGTTATCATCTATACTGTCCTCAAAGATCTTTATAAGAGAGAACCCACTATTACTTGAAATAGTCCATTGTACTTTGGGATGGTTCTTAGCCTTCAAAAACTTTCTCTTATTTAATTCTCCTTCAGAATTTTCCTTTTCACCTTTTACCTATGTTTTCTAATTCTGCCTCCATACTAAACATAGAAAGTTAAGTCCCTCTTCCATGGGACAGCCTTTCAAAGTGAGTGTACATTCTAATATACTTATGTATATATGAAGAAACTGTTCTCAAGGGTTATACCAGTAATAAACCTCAGAGGTGAGATTGGAACCAATCCCTCCAACTCAAAGCCAATTCTCTTTCTCCATACCAATTATCATCCTACTTCTGTCACTTAAAAGATATATATTTCTCTGGGAAAGTCATTTGATTTCTCTGAATTTCCCATTTTTCATCTGTAAAATAAGGCAATGGGGCATAATAGAAAGAATAATGGATTTGCAATCACATGTTGTTGCTCAGTCATGTTAGATTCTTCATGACCCCACAGGCCATAACATGCCAGGTCCTTTTATCCTTTACTATCTATCCAAGTCCATCCAAGTTAATATTCATTTTTACGATAACATTATTTATCCATCTCATACTTTGTTGTTCCCTTTTACTTTTGTTTTCAATCTTTCCCAACATAAAGATCTTTTCCAATGATTCTCATTATGTGGCCAAAGTATTTAAGTTTCAGTATTTGACCTTCCAGTGAATAGCCTGAATGAATTCCTTGACTTGGATTCAAAACTAGACTTTGCTATTTACTAGCTTCATAGTTTCAGGCAAATAATTTTCTCCACTACGGTATCTCACTCTCATTACCTAATAAAGAAATTATTATTTTTTGCCCCAAGAGAAAATATTATTGGTTTAAGCCCTGCTTTGGAAAGGGTAGAGTGAGGTAATGATATTGTTGAAGTATATGACACATTCTTTGCCCTCATGAACCTTACAGTCCAGTTGGAGGAACAACACTATCACATATGAGACTGAACAATATTTGACAGAATTCTAACATGCTCAGACTTGATATGTTAATTTTAATAGAACTAAGTTTCTGTTTTGTTATAGTCAAATAAATCATATTGGGTACCTTGGAAAGAGAGAGGCTAAAGGGATCATGGGAATGTAATTTAGGATCATTTTGTTATTGTTCAGTCTCTTCTTTCAATTCTTCATACCTTCATTTAGGGTTTCCTTGGTAAAATACTAGAGTAGTTTATCATTTCCTTCTCCAATTCATTTTATAAATAAGAAGCTGAGGCAAACAGAGTTAAGTAACTTGCCTAGGATCACACTGCTAGCGTCTGAAGCTAGATTTGAACTCACGGTGATGAGTTTTTCTAACTTCAAAATCATGACTCTATCTATTTTGCCATCACTCATATATTTAAAGCTCAAAATGATCACTGAAGTAGTTTCATTGCTATCTTTTATTCAATAAAGGAAAAAACAGAAAACCAAAAAAGTCTATTGACTTACCCAAGATCACACAGGTAACAACTGGCATTGGTATGATTTAATTTTAGATTCTCTGACTCCAAATCCAGCTTCAGATTTCCGAGCATCATGTAGTAAGATTCAATAAGATAAAATGTACTTATATTAAAGCCAGAGTTTGGTTGGATGTGAGAAAGGAATTATGATGGAAGCGTGAAAGAAACATTGAGATTGGCTTCTGGGAGAAGATATAATTTCTGCACACCTAAAACTCTTTTTAAAAGAATAGTTTATTTTTAATAATTTATTTGCTGTCTCTGAACTGGTATCCGTACTTTAAAAATAGTTTTAATTTTTATATTCTTAATGATTTATTAGTATCATTGTTGTTATTGTTAACATTGATATATTAACTATGTGGTAATTATCTATGATAAATATTAATTATTTATGAATTTTATTAATTTTTATAATTAATAATGACTTATTAAGTAATAATATTAATGACCAAAAATTTACATGGTGTTTTAAAGTTTGCCAACTGTTTTATATTTACTATTAAAGCAACAAGGACCTCTGTTCCCCCAGACCATTTGTGGCTTGGTAACATCAAGAATATTGGTTGTATGATAAGTAGTCTGAATAATGAAACAGACAATCACTTAGACTTCCTGGGGATTGGTAAGAAAGACAGGTAGGGCAGCAGTAAAAACTCCATTTAGTAGAAAGTACATAGACTGAGAATCAAGGAAAATTGTCCTTGTTTTTTAGGAAAGCTGTATTTAAATCCTAAGTCTGTGGATTTAAATCCTAAATTAAGATCAAATCTCTTAACTCTTCAGTGACTCAATTTCCTCCTTGACAAAGTATGGACAATAATACTTGTTCTTACTACTACATAGGTTTATTGTGGTGAAAGCATTTTAAAAGTCTGTAAATATGAATTGATTTTATTTTTGTTATTCCAGTTTTGTCTTTCCCTTAACTTGCAATTTGATTTTAGGTAAGCCACTAAACAATTCTTAATACTGATATAGTAAATAGAAACTGACTTGGAGTCAGGGGACCTGGGTTGAAATCCTCTTTCTCCTATTAACTGTGTGATTATTGACAAAACATTTAATTTTGAGAGCCCCAGCCTCTTAATCTGCAAAATGGGAATAATTCTATTTTTACTATCTACCTCACTTAGTTGTCGGGAGGAAAGTGCTTTTTAAGCCTTAAAAAATTATATAAATGAGAATTATTTTGTTTGTTTGCTTCTGCACTGACTTCACACTCCCAAATCTAGTTGGTTGGAGTTGGGCCTCAAATATGACTTACTTGTTCTAACAGTGCTATTTACTTTGAGTCCTTAGCTTGCATTACAGGAGGAAAGAGAAGGTGGCACAATGAATGAAATGCCAAATCTGAAGTCAGAAAGACTCATCTTTGTAAGTTTAAATCTGGTCTCAGACCCTCATAAACAGTGTGACTCTGGGCAAATAACTTACTCTTGTTTGCTTTAGTTTCCTCATTTCCAAAATAAGCTGGAGAAGGAAATGACAAACCATGATAGTATTTTTGTCAAGAAAACACCAAAATGAGGTCACAAAGAGTCAGACATGATTGAACAACAATAACAGAAGGAAAAATGCAAGAAGTAAAAATTATGTCTCATCTAAGATCTCCTTGGGTTTACCTCTTAGATGTGCTTCCTAAAAACAAAACAAAACAAAGCAAAACCAAAAAGTCCTTCTAGGATCAATGATTCCCTCTCCTATGGAGCTTCCTTTCCCCTCCTCAGCAGTTGCTATGGCCAAAAACAAAGATCACCAGTTCTCTATAAATGAATCCCCCCAAATTTAGTTAGCTAAGGCAGTATCTAGAGGCAGCTAGGTAGTTCAGAATTCTTCCCTTTGTCATTTATTTTCAATTTTTTCTATATATTGCTTACTTCTACTAGTTGTATATATGTTATCTCCACCATTAGATTGTGACTTCTTTGAAGGCAAGATCTATCTTTTGTAATTCTTTGTATCACCAGTGCTTAGCATGGATCCTGGCACATAAGAAGACAGATAGGGAATGGAATAAGCATTTAGATAGCATCTATTATGTGCTATACCCTGTTCTAAGAATTTGACAAAGATTACCTCATTTTAATATTCACAACAATTCTGTGAAATGAGTGCTATTATTATTCCCATTTTATAATTGGGAAACAAGCAAATGGACTTTTAAAATTTTTAAATAAATTGTGTTGTTCCCCTATTATATGTTAAAACATTTCAAAAGATTTTTTTTAAGGTTTTGAGTTACAAATTATGTTCCTTTCTCCCTTCCTTCCCCCATCCCTGATTTGGTAAGCAAATAGATACAACAAATAAATACTTGTACAATCTTGTCAAACATTTCCATATTAATCATTTTATATAAGAAGACTCAAATAAAAGAAAAAGAATAAAAGAAAGTTAAACTATCATACTTCCGTCTGTATTCAAACTTTAGCAGTTCTTTTCATTGATGGCAAATTACATGCTTTATCATTATCTTTTTGAATTGTCTTGGATCATTGAATTGCTGGGAATAGCTAAGTCATTTACAATTGATTATTGTACAATTTTGTAACTGTATATAATGTTCTCCTAATTCTGTTCACTTCACTTTGCATCAGTTCATTTAAGTCTTTCCAAGTTTTTTTTTTGAAATCACCCTGCTTATCATTTCATACAGTACAATGAAATATTCCATCACATATACCGCAGTTCATTTAGCTATTCCCCAATTGATGAATATACCTTTGATTTCTAATTCTTGGCTACCACACAAAGTAGACAGAATTGCAAATGTCTTACCCAGGGTCAAACAGTAAATGTTTGAGGCCAAATTTAATCTTAGTTCTTCCTGATATTAGGGCCATCACTTTATATACTTCATCTAGGTATTTCACAGTGGACAATAAATGTAGATTGACTGATTACAGTTATTATTCATATTTTAGAGAAAAAAAAAGATTGAGGATAAGATAATTTAAAAGGATTTCTCAGGGTCATACAATTAGCAAGTATTAGAGTCTGTAATTAAACACAGTCCTTTTTTGATTCATAAATTCAAGTTATTACATTATACCAGACTGCCTTTAGGATTTGAGTTGAAGATAGTTGTCTGAAAATGAAGACAAGGGGTTCCTCAAAAATATAACCTCAAATACAAGCTTAGTCAGTCAAATTTGAACCCATTTCATTTGTGGCTTTTTCCTTAAGCAATATTACCAATGCAGTGCAATTTTTACAATTCCATCCCAGCATTCACATCCAAACACAAAATAACAGAATGCCCTTCAGAGTCCTATATTCTTACAGGAACATATCAGAGAGGCCACATATACCTTGTGACAAAATACATCATAGTATAACCCAGAGAAGGCAATCTTGTCCAGTCAAGATAATAAGGACCAGGCTTCTGGGATTACTAACTTTATGAACTTTATACAAGGTCACATGAACTAATTCAGTCACATCACCTGTATAATGGCTTGTAGTGGCTGGATTGTAGCAAGGGAATTAGATCACAGCAGTATCACCAGCATCAGGATGCTCTTTCAATTGGTTTTATTTTGTTCATTGGCAATGCTGGCTGCCTTCACAGAGAGGGATATTGACTAATGAAGATACAGTAGAATTGTTTTGCCCAGTTTAGGCAATTCTTCCATCACTTTCTTAAGCACCATGATCCAGATCATAGTGTCCCTGATAAACAAACTTGAACTTCAAGTTTCACTCTAAAATTTTGTTATTCATTGTCTACAATGGGCTACTTTTACCGTTTGTTTTGCTAAGGAAGATTGTCTTTCTCTGTATTCATGGTTAAATGGGGTATTTTTTTGTTAAGACATCTTTTTATTCATATTTTATGCCTTATATTCTGATTCTTCTTATGGCTTCTGGCTCTCTTTTTTTGACCTTTTCTACTCAGACTCTTGGCTTCTATGCATTTCCTGCTGCATGAATGTCCATATGTCTTCAGATTTCTGGCCTCATGTTGAAATCAAGTATCTGGATTCTTTTTGAATTATTAGGAAATTTTTATTATGAAATCGAGTGATTTTCGGTCATGTCCAATTCCTCAGGACCCCATTTGGACTTTTCTGGGTAAAGATATTTGGAGTGGTTTGCAATTTCCTTCTTCAACTTATTTTACAGATAAGGAAACCGAGGCAAACAGGGTAAAGTGACTTGTCCAGAGTCACAAAACTAGTGTCTGAGGTCAAATCTGAACTCGGGAAGATAATCTTCCAGACTCCAAATCTTATGTTCTATCCGCTGTGTAACCTTGCTGTCCTATTATGAAATAAATCATCAGCAACCATGGACACTTCAGTATATGAAACCCAAAACAAGAAGATGAAATCAAGAATTTCTGTTATGTACATTTTTAAGGAAATGCACAGTGTTCCAAAAATTTTAGTACAGCTTTAAGTTTCTGAAGATTAAAATTACATTAATATTTTTGGGATCACCCTATACATTAAAATTAACAAGGTTGTAACAAAATTACCCAGCTTGCGTTTTCTGAATTTTTTCCTGTGTCTTTAAAAATATTTTATTGAAGCTCTTTTCTTACTTTTTTCTAATAGTTATGAACATAATTCCTCTAGAAGTTCTCCCTATAACAAATGACTATACTAAGCAAAATTACCCAACATTGGCCATGATTAAAATATATGTCTTATGGATAGTTAAACATTGTTTATATTTTTGGACTTTTTCAAAAATGTATCAATCAATGGTTTTCCCCCTCTCAAAAATAGAATTTGTCAAATGGGCTGGCTCTCTGGGAGGAGAGGCATATTTGAAAGGATGATGTTGATGTAAAAAACAAAAATCAATAAAAAATTATTTTTAAGAAATCTTGTTTTATACCTCAAATATATTAATTCTTTTTTTTTGGGGTGAGGCAATTGAGGTTAAGTGATTTGCCCAAGGTCACACAAATACAATAATTGTTACAAAAGATGAATGATATGCTTTCCTATTAATTTTCTGAAATTGTGATCAGTTGCTATATTAATCAGATTTCTGTTTTCCAAATTGTTTTCCTTATGTTAGTGCGGTCATTGTATAAATGGTTATTCCTGGTTCATTTATTTTACTGTATCAATTTATCAAGTCTTCTCAGGTTTCTCTGAATTAATAACATTGGTCAATTCTTATGGTTCAATTATATTCCATTATTCATAATACTTCAATTCATTGAGTCATTTCTCAGTTGATGGTCACCTACTTTGTTTCCAATACTCTACTACAGAAAAAAAAAAAAAAAAGATGTAACAAACATTTTTGTACATATGAATTCTCCTCTTTTTCTTTGATCTAGTTAGGGTATATGCTTAGTAATGCTACCACTGAGTCCCTTCTAATCCCTCAATGTCTAGCTGACTCTCAGAAGCCTCCTTAACTAATAAGTTCTGATTTCTCCTAAGTCCGGTCCATTTCCATGCCCAGCCTCCACCTCATGCTCCCAATTTTTCCTCAGCCTTTCCATTCTTGACTTTCCTTCCTAACTCTGAAGTTCAATGTCACCATCTGGCAGGATACTATTTGCCTCATCGACAGAAGGTCAAAAATACCATATCAGCCTTATCTACCTAATAAGGCATAGGGACAATAAAGGAAGATGATAAATGTGAAAGTACTCTAAAAGTATAAAAGCACCATAACAAAGTAAAGAATCACTTTAATTCAAGAACATTTAATAAGAAATACAAGGTTATTACTTTCTAGTGCATACAGTAAGTCAAACTAATGGCTAATAAAGTCTTGCCAAGTTGTGGTCATTGTAGGTCTGCTTTAGTAGATAGGTAAGACAGATTTTCCATTTAGCTATATCTTGGACAAATCACTTTTTTGAGTCATTTTTTGGCCTTGTTTTTGTCCTCTGTAAATGAAAGGAATAGACTATAGCAAGTTATTTCTAAACTTTGAGACCTTTTTTTAATTGTGAACTATGGCTATGCTGACCTCGTTTTAATTTCACAACATTTTGTAGATTTCTGTATGATAGTACACATATTTTAATATCTATTTATTGATAAAATATCTGATGATATAAAATTGTTATGAATGTGGCAACATTTTTATTTCTGTGTAACCTAAGTAAGGTCTGGGCAGTTAAGCTGTTTTATATATTAAATGATGTTCATGTCAATCCCTTACACTTCATTGTACTATTTGACTTATCCTATTAATTCTCACATATTGGAATCAAGATTAATCAAGAAATATGTTTTGATATTTCCCTATAAGTTATTAAAATAAAAAAACTCATTAATTAATTAGCTCTGAGCCCATTGTATAGAAATGATCTTTTCTTTCCCCATAACTTTTCCTCTTTAGTATCAAATCTTTATTTCATAGGCTTAGCAAATATTAGTATTTAAGATTATGAAATTTATTGACTATTCAAAAGTATATCCAAAGATATATTAACTCTGAGAAAGATAACAATCAAACTCATTTTTGAGTATCAAATGCAATTACTGATTCCTCATAAATACTGAAACTGTAACTTCACCATTCTGCTTTGTCAAGATGGTAGCCAAAGTATTTCAAGAATTCTCTTTAGGCTATCTTCTCCAGAGGAAGAGTTAAATACAGTTCTTTCAAAATGTCTCTTCAATTTCTCTCAACTATGTTATTTAACTCATTTGGTCTTTTCAGAAATAGAGAATATCAAGTATTCTTTGATATCAAGTATTATTTAAGGTGCACCTCAGTCTCTCTTAGCCAAAATAGTTCTCTCCAAATGAGAGTTAAGTTTCTTCTTTCTGATATTCTAATCCCTCTTAAAATATAGACACAAAAACATTCTCTATGGTGGGAACTATTATATTTGGTGCTATACAAACTCATAAAAGGATGTATATAATATTGAAACATGTTATTGATACCTTTTGTTCTTAGATAATTTTTAATATAAAAAATCTCTTTCACCCTTTTTTCTCAAAACTTATCTCTTCTTTGTAACAATGAAAAACAATTAACTGAAAAAAATTCAATACACTGAATAAATGCCAACAATGACCTAGTACTTCCTACTTATTTGCCAAGAATAAAGGACCTATTTCTTATTATTACTATAGCTATTTTTTCAGTTACTCAAAGTTTGGTTACCTTTTAATTATATTTTCAATTATATTTTTGCCATAATTCATATTCATGGATCCTGCTAATTCTAGTCTATTTCAGTATTAATCTATCCATGTTTTTTTCTGAATTCTTCATATTGCACAATAGTAATACATTATATTAATGTCATAATTTATTCAGATGTTCCCCAGATGGCAGGCTCTATGTTCTTTCTTCCATTATTTTCTAATACAAGAATTATTACTCTATTTTTTGATATATATTAGATCTCTATTTCTGTCCTGACTTCCTTGGAATAGATGCTCCACAATTAATTTCATTTTAATTAGTTCATATTTAATTACTTTACTAAAATATTTTTATATACTAATGTGTAAAAAAAAAACAATTATGATCAAAATGATAGTGCTTGATATATAATTAGGTGACAGGTAGTAGTGATGTTATCTTGATCAAGCCACTGAAATTCCTTGACCTAACCTTTTTTATGTATAGAATGAGGTTTCATTAGTTGGATCCTAAGATCACAATTTGCTCTAAATCTATGATCCCATGATCTTTTTCTCTGATTCTTTGATTCCTGTAGTTCAGTGACCAATAAATTGGAAACTACTGGATTGGATGTTCTACAATACCCAACGCCCCTTCTATCATAATTGTGTTCTTTGATTTACATCCAAAAAACTAATGTGCTCATTTTCTTAATAGTAGCAGTTCCTTTCAGTAAGGTGAACATGTCTCCTGTTTACACTATTCATTTGTTTAATAAAGGTTAAGTTCCTTCTAGATCCAATCCGAGTTATCACAACCTCTGAATTCACTGTTTTAGAAATCATGAGAAAATGAGAAATCATTTTTAATTTTTTTTCTGTCTGTATCAGAGGGCAAAGTTGTCTTGAATGGCCACAGCAGCCCATTAAACAGGAGGACAACTGGTTCAACCATAACACTCAGAGAGATTGATAGGGGTCTATATTGGAGGTGGAAGGTAAGAAAGGAAGAAAAGAAAATAATTGCACAGGACTGGATTTTCTAAGTCATGTGGATATGCATGCCCAAACTCCATCCATGCCATGCTGTCAACTCCCATCTGTGGGATTCCAACATCAAGGTAGGAGACATTTTTAATATGACTGTCGCTTTGCCACCAATCCAATGACAGATATGAGCAAATAATATAAATTCTCTAGCCATCCTCTGGCATTTATTTCAATGTAAGCGTACTTTTCCCCCCAAGTATAAAGCCCAATAGTAATTTATCAAGAGACAAATCATTTTTTCTTGGCAGTGAAGTCTGCAAAATTCCCATTTTTAAGGTCCTAAATCTCTCTCCTTTGACAGGAGTAAGAAAGCATTAAAAGCTTTGATTTAGCTGGATCATACAAAATAGTTTCTCATAATTATCCTTTTGGATGATATATGCTTGTCTCTTTCCCCCTTCTTATTAAACCTGAGGTCTCCATTTTTCATCCAGTTGTATTACTAAATTAAATTGCCTTTTGTTGTATTCAAGTTAAGCACTTTGCCAAAAGCTTTTCTTGTTCGGGGAAATAACATTTACCCAATATGCGGCCACGGTTTACTGTTTGAATTTACTGTTTGCAATTGTTTGGTTTGCTGGGCAATTTGAGGATATTGTTAGTTTTAATAGGAATAATGAATCACTGTAATTTAGTATGGTATCTGGGAGTACAGTATCTGGGGAGAAAGAGAAAGAAACATTGGAAGCCCAGCATACATCGGAAAATGATTTTTCCAAATCAAAAACCAGATGGGGAAAAGGTTAGAAGAAGTGGCTGGCAGACAGGAGCAGCTGTGAGAACTTGGAGTGATGCCTACTCCCTGGTGTGGGGAAAGAAGACTGAGACAGGTTGAGTTAGGGTGGGATGAAGCACCTGCTGTTTTTCACCAAGTTCCCAGAGAACTTGCAGACCGCAGACCTCTCCCAAGTGTTCAACAGTTGAAAGAAACTTGGGGCAAATAAGAGCTTTGGTTCTTAGAGACCTCTAAAAGCTTTATTGAAGTCAAACTTTCTTCTATATACTGAATTTATTGCACTGGATTTCAATTTCCTCCTTTTCCTTCCAAAATGAGGAGGTTGTGGACCAAGTGATCTCCAAAGTCCCTTCTCACTTTGAAATTTGATAATTTTATTTTCTGATTCTCCAGCCTTTCTCAGATACCTGTTTCTAATGGCCAACAACCCTTGTATTAGATGAATCATTCATTATAGGATGTATTAAAACTGGAAGGAACCTTAGAGATCAGCTGAGCTAATTACTCTTATTTTATAGATGAATAACAGCATTAGGTGATTTGCTCAAGGTTACCCTGAGAATAAGTACCAAGCCATGATTCAGCACCAAATCTGTAGATACAAAATCCAGTGCTCTTCCCATTGTACCATACTGCCTCTCTTGCTTTTTGTCTTTGTTTAATCCCACAAGGTAGGGCAAGTCACTTAATCCTAATTGCCTCAGCAAAAAAGAAAAGAAAAGGAAAAAAATGTCTCCTTGCTCAGACCTAGATATTATTAATTTCTCACGAATATCCTCTGTAGAATGATAGTTTCTAAACATTTATCAAGAATTTACTAAGAAAGTAAATAGCTGGAGTCAGGTTCAAATTTGGCTGGGGAATTCAATGAATATGTTAGATAGTGCCCTAGGATCTACTAAGGCATCCCCTAAATCTGATTTGTATGGGGAGATCCTACAGAAGCTTATAATCCTTACTGATTGGTTACAATGGTTGTTTTTGATTCTTTTTTTCTTTTTCCTTTCTTTCTTTCCTTCCTTTTTTCTTTCTCAATGGTGATAAAGGAAAAATAAATGCTTGTTAGCTGAAAATAAAATTGAATATCTTACCATTAAAAGCTCTGGAGGTCCTTATCCCAATTCAGACTCACATTGACAATGTGGAGGTCAGCTACCTGAAGCTCTTGGGGTACTTCAGAAGAGAATTCAATTCTTTATATATTTCTAGTGCTGACAACTTTAGATTCCATTTTGAAATTTCACCCAATATTGATCATTAGTACAATATCTTTTCCCAAATATAACTGATGTCACTGATTTCCATCCCATGATCAAAGTACCCACTTAATATCAATTAGCTTTTACAAAGAAATAATTACTAAAAAGATATAGATATAAAAACATCCCTCTGAAACTGAGAGATACAGCCTCTCTTCCACTTCATCTTTTTTGCAATAAAACAACTTTATTTAAAATATTACATTGAAAAGCATAATTCCTTTTTAAAGAAGCTTTTTATTTTCAAAATACATGCATAGTTTTCAACATTCACCCTTGCAAAACTTTGTTCCAAATTTTTCTCTCTCCCTTTCCCCCACCCCCTCCCTTAGATGGAAAGTAGTCCAATATGTGTTAAACTTGTGCAGTACTCTATATTTCCACAACTATCATGATGCACAAGAAAAATCAGATCAAAAAGGGAAAAAATTAAAAAGAAAACAAAAAGCAAGCAAACAACAAAAAAGTGTAAATACCATGTTATGACCCATATTCAGTCCCCATAGTCCTCTCTCTGGGTACAGATGGATCTCTCCATCACAAGTCCACTGAAACTGGCCTGAATCATCTTGCTGTGGAAGGTTGCATAGTAGTTAGAGCACCAGCTCTGAAGTCAGGAGAAATTCAGTTCAAATCTGGTCTTAGACACTTAACATCTCTTAGTTGTGTGACCCTGGGCAAGTCACTTAATCCTAATTGCCTCAGCAAAAAAGAAAAGAAAAGAAAAAAAAAAAAAAGAGCAATGTCCATTAAAACTGATCATTATATAATCTTCTTGTTGCCGTGTACAATGTTTTCTTAGTTCTACTCACTTCACTTATCATCCCTTCATGTAAGTCTTTCCAGGACTTTCTGAAATAATCCTGCTAATCATTTCTTACAGAACAATAATATTCCATAGCATTCATATACCATAACTTATTCAGCCATTCTTCAACTGGTGGGCATTCACTCAGTTTCCAGTTCCTTGCTATTATAAAAGGGGCTGCCACAAACATGTTTGCACATGTACCACCCTATCTTTAAGAGGAATGGGGTCAAACTTAAAATAGTTTCTACAAAGACCTCATCAAATTCACTTCTAAATGAGGCAAAGTCAATGGATAGAAACACTTCTTTACTTTCAGGACATAGTGCCATATAGTTAATCTATAACTGAACTAGGTTAAAAAGGCTTATCTTTAGGGATACACTGGTGATCCAGGTTTGACTGCCAACAGACTCTAGAATAGACTCCAATTCAGCCCTCTATCTTTATGTCTTTCAAGTCTCACAGAGCTTTAATTGTATTTTTATTCTTCTTTTAATTAAGAACAAGAAAGAATAGACAAGACAAGGATAAAAAAAAAAAACCTCACAGTCGTGCATTCATGAGCCAATGGAGGCCCCTGTGGGAGGAAAGGGCAGTCCTATGTCTTTCTCTTTATCCAGAGGCTTATATCATGTCTTCTCTAAATTGCCACCAGCAGAGAGACAGATCAAATCATCATGTCAGTGCCTTTTGTATGCACACTCAGTTCTAGCTCAGCAGCTAACCAAAAAATCAATAGAATATTTATTCATCTTCTGAAGTGGGGAGATGGAGCCCTCATTCCACATCACCATGAATTTCCAAAAGCAGGCTCACCAAACAGGTGTCTTCCCAAGACTGGGTCTTCATTGGCCAATCCCCTGTTACAAAAATAAAAATTGACTTAAAAAAATTCAAACTTTTCATCAGCTGAATTGAATGAGATATGTGTGTGTATGTGTGTGTAGATATGCAGACACAGCTGGAATGTTTTGACTGCCAAAAGTTCAATTCGTGTCCCTGAGACAATAAAAGTAGAGAGCAGGATGTGGAGTTGATGATTAAATCCATATGTGGGATAAGGAATGAAGGCAGAGTGAAATATAGAAATGTGGGGAAGGGAAAGTATAAAATTGATAAGAGAAATGAAGCACTGAATAAGCAACAACCTTAAAAAAATTACATCCATGATTCCTCAGCTATGATCTTTACCCGCTCCAGATCAATACCATGCCCCTAAATAATAAATGCTCAGCTGCAGGGTGATGGGCTCCAGTTGCAATGATTCTGAGTCAAGCCTACCTTAGGTCTAACAGTATTCTGGTTTGGGCCCAAAGGGAAACAAATACTTTCTTCCTCTTAAGAAGCAGAAATGCTATATAAGCTTTTATGTAAAATTGTAAATTTAGAACTGAAAGCAATTTTTGAATTTTGCAAAGTTGGAAACTGAGGCCATGGGAAGTAAAGTACTTTTCTGATGTTACTTGACTGGTATGTATCTAAAGCAGGATTTGAATTCTAGCCCCTTTGAGTCTAAGCCCATTATTCTCCCTTGTGCCACCTAGCTGCTTTTGTTTCCAATTTTTTTAGTTATTTCATTAAATATTTCCCAATTACACATAAATTTTCTAAACACTTATTTTAAAAACTTCTAAGTTCCAAATTTTCTCCCTCTTTCTATACCTTCCCCCTCGATGAGAAAACAAGCAATTTGACATCTATTATACATGTGAAGTCACCCAAAACATATTTTCATATTAGTCATGTTGCAAAAGAAAATAGGCCAAAAAAAAAAAAAAAGAAGAAGAAAGAAAGAAAAGAAAAAGGAAAAAAGAGAAAGTAAATAATATGCTTTATTATTTATTTAGTTGCCTTTTAAATAAACTCTATCTAGAACTCTGATTTACTTATTTTTTATTTAATAATTTCAAGAAAGTCTCTCTGGTGAAGGGAGGACTATAGATCAACTCCCTCAATTTCCATTTAAGGAGGATGTTCTGGCTAACCATTTCTTCATTTCCCTTGGGCTGCATGCCTCTAGATTTCTCTGTCATCCCCCCATAAAGAGTACTTCACCCTTCCTTCTTTTAGCTCCCTTTTGAGTATGATCCTTTATTTTCTTCTCCCACTAGACTGCAAGATTTTTAAGGATAAAGTTATCTTTTGCCTTTCTTTGAATCCCCATCACTTAGAACCATACCTGACAAATGTTTGTGCCCAGTGTGTGGTAGAGCCTTCCAAACTTGAATTGATCTGATCAGCCAAAGTTGGACACTGGTACCTTGATCCCATCATAGTAATGTCACTTTAGTCCTCTTTGAGAATGAAAAATATCAACCAACCAATCTGACAAACAGTAAGCACTTAATAAATTGACTGACTGACAAAGAAATCTTCATTTTAGGCTAAAGGAAATGGGGAGCTACTGAAACCTCTTATACAATCCATTGTTCAAAAATTGACATGGTTAAATGTGTGCTATGGGATCAACATGCCAACTCTGTGGATGCTAGATTGAAAATGAGAGATATTTGTTATAAGGTAACTGATTAGTAAGCTATTTCAAGAGTCCAAGAAAAGTTGATGAAGTCCTGAACCAGGGCAATTATATAAGTAGGAATAACATGGCAAATGATAAAGATATCAAAGTCAGGGAATCAAACAGGATATGGGGAGGGGAGTGCATTTAAGTACAAAATTAAAGATGACTCCTAAATTACTGCCTTCGGTTAATTAAAAGAATGATGGTGTCCTTAACTGAAATAGAAAAGTTACAAGGAGGAAAGAGTTTAGAAGAAAACTTAATGAATACTATTTTAGATATATTGCTTTTGAGATGTCAATGAGACTTCTAGGTAAAAATGTCCTGCAAATAGTTGGGGATGGAGGAGAGGAGTACAGAAGAAATATTATAGCATGATGTGTGGATTTATAGACTGAGGAGACATCTGTAAAGGGATGAGAGGTGAATATGTGTGGCTAAAAAGAATAAATATGTAGGAAGACAAGAAAGAGCTTAAAATAAAATCCTGAAGTGCACCTACACGCAGAAGAATCAACCTGATTGTATCAGCTCATACACTGAGGTTTTGTACTATGCCTTAATGACAAAAGCAAAGTGATATTTCTTTAGCTAACATATTTTTATTTATTATTTCAGAAATGTTCTTGATTCCATACAATCCAGCTTATGCCAGTGACCTTTATCACTTACATTAAGCCACTGAGCTAAAAGTAGACAGTTTGGAGGGAAGAGCATCAGTCACAAAATTGTTTTAAAAGGCAGAACAGCTAAGTGGAACAGTAGAGTATAAGCCCTAGACTTAAAGACTGTGAATTCAAATATGGCCTCAGCTATATGAATTTGAGCAAGTCATTTAATCCTGATTGCCACCAAAACAATTGTCCAAAATGACCTTATTTTAACCAATAATTTAACCAATCTTCTTTGTTCACTCAAGGTCAGTGCCTTATCATCCTTTTTTTAGACCATCTATTCACAATCTGTTTATGCTGAAAGAAAAGGAGGGTAATACTATTCTGATTTCACAGTGAGTAACTTCTCATAGAAAGTTTTCAAAACCAAATGTCCTCTAATGGTAGAGGAGTTTTATTCCTAAAATGATTTACAATTAAATGCCCAAATTGCTTTAACTTTAATTAAGAATTAATGGCCTTGGCTTTAGTCACACTATTTCATAGTTGACCCAAAAATTACAGTAATGAGAAGGCTCAATGTTCCCGTATATGTAGAGGAATTTTCCTGAAAATTTCTTCACTCTGTATTGCAAATCCAGAGATGAATATTCAGGTTGAGGTAGTTATCTAAAGTTTATAGAAAAAAAGAGTAATAGGGACAAGGGCCTTTTAAAAAATGGTTACAGCTTTACCCCTATCTTTCCTGGGTTTCTAGTGGCTTTTTGAAGTTTAATGGAGCCTATAGGCAATTCACATATCCTGGAATTAATCAACTGGGAGGATGCTGAGAAACGGAAAAAGATATTAAAAGGATTTGGGTGTCTTTCCCCAATAGGGCTTAGCAAAATATCATAGGAGGACAACTGTGGTTCATCTTGCCAACACTATGGAGACACTATGAGATGAAGTAGAAGGAACTGAGTTGCATTAACTCATTTAAGAATAAGATTCTGGGACATTCAGGAGGGAGTGTCAGAAGATCTTATAAACTGATTGAGAAACCTTTTCTTTTTTTTTTCTTTCCTGAGATGGGTTTATACAACTAATAATAAATGTAAAAATTTATTTAAAACTCTTTGGTACTTCGGGAAGTCTCATTTGAAAAGTGGGGGTACTTTATCAAAGTGGCAAATACTCTATTTTCAGGAAGCAGATGCCAGCTATGGAGATGGACAACTATAGCAATACCAGTAGAATGGCAGAGCTTCCATGCCATGATAGGAGCAGATGCTGGTTGAATTGAAATGGTAGAGTGACAATAATTCCTAGACCATGAGAAACTGCAGGAGGTAGAACTAAAAAGTGGGGAGTCATAGAAACAAGATGTGAAGGAGCAAACCTTAGTCATATCTTCATTGGTATGAGGAGTCCTGAAGATCATGAAGGCTTCAAAGACATCCAGAGAAGAAGATCGCTAAATTTCCTAGTTACCACAGCTTCCTGATTGGGATAGAAGGTAAGTTAACAGTGTCTATATAAGTTTTTGGGGAACACTGTTGCTCTCAACTCTTCATGACTTTATGGACTATAACATGACAATACTGTCTATGGGGTTCCATGGAACTGGAGTTCTAATGAACTCCAGTAGAGATACTGGAGTTGTCTGCCATTTTCTTCTTCTGTGTAAGAGGCAAACAGGGTTAAATGACTTTTCCAGGATCCATGTCTCCTGCTCTATCCATTGCATTACCAGGAGCCTCTAATAGAAAGGGAACAAAATATGCCTAGAGGAGAGCAAATGAATTAGCTCTGATTCTCATTCCCTTGGACCTTGGGGCCTAGATTAGTGTTGAGCAATGTGGTCTGGATGCTCATTCACTGAGCAAGGTAGAAGTAGGTGGTAAAGTTTGTGGTGAACACTGCAGCACGTGGCCTTGAAGTTGCCTTCACCCTGAGTTACCTTATCGAACTGTTCCCATGTTTAAGGTGTCCTAGAAATTGGAGCAGCAGAAGTAGGTGCATTTGGGAGATGGATTGTCACTGAAGGCAGAAAAGCCAGGATGATAATAAAAAGGCTGCACGATCACTGGAGCACAAAATGCAAACAGAAACTACCTGAAAAATACTATGGGCTTTGCAATAGGCATTTTTCTTCCTATGCAATCAGCTGCCATTGAATATATGGGCTTTCCAACAGGGTGACGCTGCAGATAAGCATTTGAGGTGCATACAAATAACCAGCTTTGTGTCACTGCTATGCATTATTGCCCAACATTCATATGCTGCCCAAAGCACTTTCATATTTGCAAAGAGCTCTGTGTAGAATGCTTTTTATCGGTATTTTCACAGGAAAAATCCACTGCAGATCTACTGTCATCATGCCCCCTCGTCTGCCCCCCACAAAAAGCAAACAATAAAAAATCTTGGCCTTTTGATGGCTACCTAAAGGTTCAATCCAGGTTCCTAAGGACATTCAAGGTCTTCTACATTTCAACCCCTATCTAGTTTTCCAGTATTATGCTCAACTATTTCTTTATATGAAACTTCTGCAGGTAAAGTGATTTCCCAATCTGCCCCAAACCTGCCTTAGGATGTAGGTTCAATTATTTTTGATGCAAACAACCTATAAGTCACTTCTCCTCCTTCCCATTTGAAGTCCCTACTAGCTCTAGAATAATGATTTTGTGTCATCTTTAGAACTCATGTGGGGATTGAGGAGAAATTTATAAAAGTACACTCAGAGATATATCAATAATAACATTATAGCTCGTGCACCCACCAGATAAGTCGATTGACAAAAGCTAGCAAAAAGATAACAGATAATGTGTTTGGAATAAAATATATTTATTAATATAGAAATAGGAATATTATTGTGAAGAGTGATATACTGGATAAAAAGATATCCTAAAAATCAAAAAAACTAGGTTCAAGTATCAATTCTAAAATATACTAGCTGTATGACTCTGGGCACATCATGTAACTTTTGAGTGCTCCCAGGCAAGTCTCTTAAGACTTTAAGTTACAAAATTATTGTTGATCTATTAGCTAGCTAGGCCACTTATTAAGCATTTAAAATGTGTTGGGCACTATGTAAAATGTTGTTGTTGTTGAGTTTGTCAGTTATATGGGACTTCCCATGACTCTATTTGACATTTTCTTGGCAAAAATACTGGAGTGGTTCCTGACTCCAAGCCTAGCACTCCACCCACTGTACTACCTAACTGCTCCATGGAAAAAATGATAGGGACACAAATAAACATAAGCAAATAGTCCTCCTCTTCAATGAGCTTATATTCTATTGAAAGAAAACAACAATAAAAGAGGTGGGGAAAAGGTGTATAGTTCATGGAATCCTAGTTTGAAGGAGACTGAAAATAGAGTGTCTTAGGTCTAGGAAAAATAATGTAAAAACTGACTTATCGGGACTTAGTGGAGTTCCTAGGATGCAGTCCAAACCTCTAAAAAAAGAAATGGTAGGGAATAAGTGGTGGACCAGAAGCCTCAAAGTTTAGTAGAGGAATAGAAGCCTCCTAGTGTACTATAAGGAGTTTCCTCACCAAAAGCTATACTGATGAAATCACAGGTTTGGATAAAACAAAAATGTAGAATGTCATTGGGGATATGTGGAACAGATCTACCACTTCAATAATGAAATCCCTGCAATATTGGTTGAGCTGGGCCACTCTCTAGGGAAAATCCATGTCAAGATTTCCTCCTGTCCTCATTCTACTTAGTTCAGAAGTCAGAAGCTAGGCAGGTTCTATCAGTCTTCTATTTTATCCAAGAATTCTTCTACATAGCCAGGGAAATTGGGAAAGTGAAGAACATTGAAAAGGTAGAAGATGTTAAGTTGTAAATGGCTTTAAGTGACAAACATGAGATTTTGAATTTGGTCCCTGGAGTTTATTGACTTGCATTTTAGGAAAATCCTTTTGTCGGCTGAGGATTGAGAAGAAACCTCCTCAATGGATTAGAATTGGGAAAGTTATTGTGCAAGATCAATTAGAAGATCATATGTGCCGTGATCGGGCCTTCATAAGGGTCTGTTTGTGTGAATGCTAAGAAAAGAATGTATATAGGAAATGTTGTAAAGGCAGAAATGACAAGACGACATCAAAGTGAATACAAGTGAGGAATCTTGGATCATATCAAGATTATGAGACTGAATAAATGAAGTTCCCTTGGCAGTAACAGGAAAGTTATAAAGAGGGGAGGGTTTTGGGGGGAAGAAATAAAGAATTCTGTTTGGAGTACCCAATGTCATGAAATTTGAGACTAGAGAACTCAGGAAAGATTTTAGAGCTGGATAGAGGGAATAGATAGGGGAGAGACAGACAGACAGACAGAGAGAGGAACACAAAGAGACAGAGATAAAAGCAAAGAGAGAGGAGAGAGAGGGAGGGAAGGAGGAAGGGGGGGGAAAAAAAGGAGAGGGAGAGGGAAAGGGAGAGGAAAAGCTTGGAGAGGGAGAGGGATCTGAGAATCCTGGGAGCTGAATTTCAAATACCACATGAGATAATATAAAGGAAGTGGAGGGCCCAAAGAGAGCCTTAGGGAACATTTTCAACTAGTAAGTATTAATTGGAAGATAATTCAGCAAAAGAGACAGAGAAGGAAAAATTCTGATAGATAGGAAGATAGTTAAGAGAGAATAGGATTATGAACAAATAGAGAGGAAGGAAGGTGTAGGAAGAAATGATTAATGGTATTAACAATGGAAAAAATACATTTCATTTTGGCAATCAAGAAATCATTAGAAACTTTAGAAAGAATAATTTCTATTGAGTAATGAGATCAGAGACCAGATTAAAGAGGGCTTAGAATTAAGTGAAAAAACAGAAGTATCTAATATAGATAATTTTCTCAAGGAGTACAGATGCGGAAGAGATATAAGACAATAAAAGGCAGTCAAATCAAATGAGAGTTTTTAAAGAAGGAGAAAACCTGTGCTTGTTTGTAGGCAATAGGGAAAGAGGAAGGAATCAGAGAGAGCAAAGACAGCAGGGAAGGAAGACAAGCAGAGATAGACACAAAGAGACAGAGACCAACAGAGAGAAGGAGAAGAAGGAGGGAGAAAGAAAGGTAGAGAAAGAGGGAGAGGGAGAGAGAGAAGGAAAGAAAGAGAAAGGGAAAGAGAGAAAGAGAGAGAATCCATTATAGCTGAGTGGCAAATTTCTAAACAAGAAAGGGGCAGGCTCAAGGGGTACATATAGAGGGGTTAGCCTTGGTCTTAGGAAGCAAAAGCAGCAACTCTTCACGTTTCCAAGGCCACAAAGGTAGGTAGAAGCAGAGCTGGACATTTGATCCCTTCTCTCCTGATTTCATAATCTTGGACTTTTCCTATTATACCATGCTGCTGTTTACTCATGTTTTGAGCCCTGTATCTGATTATTTCATTTATGTTTTCTTCTCACCCAATACAGATAGACTTAATGCCTCTATTTTCTCAGAGGGAGGGAGTCACTTTTGAAAAGTAAATTAAATTCCTATGGTCAGCACATCTGATGGGTGAGATATGAAAGACAGTCATAATAACTGGGTAAGTTAATACTGATGAATGTGCATCTTTTCTGAGAAAGATTTGAGTAATGCTAATCCAAGCCTGAAATCACAAATTTTTAGTCTTCACTTTCTCTGTAGTGTATGTTAAAGTACAATAGGATTATAAATTGTTTTTCTTAAAATCTAGAGGTAGTTAGGAATAGTAGAAAGCGAAGTCTGAGACAAGTCATGAAACCTGAGTTCTAGTCCAATGCTGCTTCTTCTTAGGCTTATGATGTTAGGCAAATCACTCCCCAGTTCTTAGCCTCAAGTTCTTTAGCTGGAAATAATCTGTTTGGACCATATGTTCTCTATGGTCCCATCTTTGTCTCTTCTCTATAAGGTGGTATGCCCTTCTCATACACCCAAATGAATTTGTTTTAATTTCTGCTTTATTCACAAAGTTTATCATAAACTACAAAGTTGATCAGAAGATACTTGTGTTGAATTGTTTTTTGCAACTCTCCTATTTACTACCTGTGCAATTTTGGAATTAGAAGCAGCCTTAGAGGGAAAGCTATGGAAAATCTGGACAACATACTAAAAAGCAGAGATATCAGCTTCCTGACAAAGATACATGTAGTCAAAGCTATGATTGCTTTAATAGCAATATAAGGCTGTGGGAGTTGGACTATAAGGAAAGCTGAGTGTCACAGAATCAATGCTTTTAAACTGTGATGCTGGAGAAGACTTTTGAGAGTTCCTTGGATAGCAAGGAAATCAAATAGATCAATACTTAAACAAATTGATTCAGACTATTCACTGGAAGATCAAATATTGAAGCTGAAGCTTAAATACTCTGCCCTCCCCTAATGAGAAGATGGGACTCGTTGGAAAAGTCCCTGATGTGGGGAAAGATTCAAGGTAAAAGGAAAAGGGAAAGACAGAAGATGAGATGGAAAGATAGTGATATGGAAGCAATGAAGAAGAGTTTGGAAAGATTTGAGGACAGTAAAAGATGGAAGAGGCTACGGGGTCCATGGGATCATGAAGAATTGAACATGAATGATTGAACAATATAGAACACTAGACCTGGAGTTCAAATCTAACTTTAGACATTAATTGTACCATTAAGTCACTCTACATTTTTTCTTTTCTGTAAAATGGGAATAATAACATCTACCACCCAGAATTGCCAGTGACAATAAAATGAGATACTATTTTTAAAGTTCTTTGAAGACCTTAAAGCACTATGTAAATGCTAACTATTATTAGATCACTTAACATACCTTTGGGTTTCAGTTTCCTCATCTCTAAAATGAAGGGTTAGGGGTAGGACTAGACCTTTAGGCTCTTTCTCAGCTTCAAATCTATTAGCCTATGACAATAATGATAATGATAATAGCAGGCATCTACGTAGTATTTTAATGTTTGCAAAATACTTTTATAGAGGTTAATGCATTTGATACTCACAATAATCCTGGGAGACAGACACTATTATTATCCCTATTTTAAAGATGAAGAAACTAGAGTGTGGGACTTTCAGGATCATACAGTTAGTAAGTATCTGAGACAGAAATCAACTTTAATTTTCTCACCACTTTTCTGTCAGCCTCTTTTATCTCTGACATCTGAAATATGGTCAGTTGGCCCAGGAGCCTCTTGCTTAATCCACTAGTCAGAAACTCCAGTAAAAATGTGTGTGTGTGTGTGTGTGTGTGTGTGTGTGTTGTGTATGGGAGTAGCAGACATCTCTGTAATGTACAAAAAATGTACAAAAAACAGGGTAATTAGATGCTACTTTTACAAAATTATTTTTCAAACCTAAACCATGCTTTGGGAACAAAATGTATTTTGGAAGATGTCATAGCTCTGATTTTCCCTCGCTGCCGAGATAAGTCTGGGGCTTTTTTCCCACTGAGTGAATGCATGGCTGGGCTGCAGGCTGGGATAGATGTGTTTAGGCCTGGTAGAACTTTAGCACCACAGGCTGTTCTCTCGCTTAGCAGGCCCCTGCCTTTTCTTCCTTGCTATCTATCTAGCTACAATCACTAACATGCCTCAGCTCTCGCTTATTCCTGATGCTGACAGATAAGTCCCCCAACAATATTTTTTATAGCCTCCATGAAAGTGAAGGAAAGGATCTGAGCCAAACTGGAAGAAAAATGGGCTGCTTCAAACCTGTCCTATGTTTCTACAGGCTGATAAGCTGACAGTCAAGAATGGAGAGTCAAAAATCAGCAAATTTTGATATTTCACGGTGTATTTGGGCTTTATAAATGTCTTCTCATCCCTTTGTCCTTGATGTTTCATTACGTCGCCGATCAGTTCTGACAGCCTAAACAGAACTCGATCCGGACAGTTTATTCTTTAAATGAATGATCCTTAGATCCTCTGACACTCTTTTTCTACTCTTCCTGAAATGTGTTTCAACATCTGGTGGAACCAGTTGTAGCTGCCAGAACTTTTTTAATTCAATAATAAAAACAGGTGCCAGAGAAGTAAATCTGCTACTGTTAATTTTCAATTCCCCGGCTCTCAGTTTCTGCCTCCCTAAATTATTTGGAAATGAATGGCAACTCAACTCAGAGGATTAGAAGGAAGAGAATAAACACTCACAATTTAATACCCTGAGAGTGACTTAAAAATACAACAACAAACCAACATATTTCTTTAAATGGAGATAATTCACTAAAATTCTGGTTTAGAATAAACCAGATTGGTCAAAGGTAGGGAATGTTTTTTATTTGTTGTCTTTTTTTCACTCCTCCCACAAGAATATATCAATTGAGAAGCAACATTTTAATTTATTTTTATCCTACTTAGAAAATGTAAAGCCTCCAAATGACTTGTTAACTTAAGAAACTGGAATGTAAAACTTCATTTAATTGAGTTCAACAAATACTATTTTTTTTAAATCAGACCTTAATTCTATTCATAGTTAGGGAGGAGATGGAGAGGGAGGAAAAAGGAAAAGAGAGAGAGAGAGAAAGAGAGAGAAAAAGAGGGAGAATGGGAGAAAGGTACATACAAAAGAAGCAAAAGGGAAAGGAATAAAGGTAGAAAAAGAGGCAGGAAGAAAAGAGATAGAAAAAGAAAAAACATAGGAGTGAATATCAATAATTTTGAGGTAAATGTCACTTGGAGACCACATCCTGCTGTTTACCTGGACTTTGGCCTTCAGAATGCAGCAAATTATTATATTTCTCCCATAAAATCTTTATTAATTGGTTCAATGTTGTTTATAGCACCTCCTTAAACTACTCTAATTCTTAAATTTCTAGAAACTCCCTTCTGGACTCAACAAAATATATTCTGAAAACATTTATTAGGCTTTACTATGTGCTAGCCATTAAAATAATAGCCCCTGTTCTAAGACGTTTACAATCTAGACAGTGACGTATATTATATGTACAGAGAACATTTTCAGCTGGGAAATTGTGGAAGGTTTAGTGGAGAATATAGTATGTTATCTGAGCCCTGAGAGAATATAAGAAATCTCAAAGAAAGAGATGACAAGGTTGTGCATTTCTTCATCTACAAAAATGTAACAAGGTAGGAAATGGATTGTCAGGTAGACAGGCAAAGTTGGTCCAGCTTGGTTGGAACATGACATGAACAAACAATAGAACAAGAAAAGTGAAAAAGGGAGAATGAGAAAGGAGAGAATAGAACTTTAAAGGTAAATTGAAGCCAGATTGTGGAGAATTAAGTTTGATGGTTGAAGGAATTGAAAGGTTTTTGAGAAGTGCCATGCTTGGTCCAGAGCTTCAGGGAGATGGTCTTGGTGGCTGGCTGAAAGTTAAATTGTAATGGAGGAAGAGATTGTAGTCATCAAAGTGGATGAGAAATGAGTGACTGTAACACAGTACTCTGTACAAAACATGTACTTGATAAATGTGTATTGAATTTTTACTTGAATTTTATACAATAGTACCTTCTTAAGGTATTGATTGGAAAGTATAGTTAAAATACAAGAGTGAGAAGTAACAGATTAAGTCACTTAATTAATAGTTTAGCATAAACTAATTAGCTCATATCTCCTGCCAAATAATAGAATATGGGACAAATAAGTTTTGATGGAGACAAGAAGTTAGGAAAATCATGCAAAATAGAGTAATTGCTGTAGGTCAGGTTCCAGATAGAATATAAGATCCTAGATAGCTATGAGACAACATGAGAGCATTCAATACTTGGAGAAGAAATGAAAAAAATGATGCAAACTTAGCTCTTTGAAAGATACTAAAAGACTTACCTAGATGGAGAATAAGCTCAGACTAGTCAAAAAGGGAATTAAGTGAGATTATATATATATACATATGCAAAGATTTAAAGTGCTGTATAAAATGTTAGCTACTATTATTATTTAAAAATGGAGGCTCAAAGAGAGAAAGGAATTTAGCCCAGGTCATATAGGGAGTAAATAACAGAAGCAAGATTCAAATCCAGGTCCTAATTCTTATTCTCTCCCTGGATGTTAAATTTTTCATGCTATACCAAGTAAAATAATTTTCTCCCAGAAACAACCACAGAAACAACAGGTGCTTCATAGCCAGAGAGGAAAGAGCCCTAGTTCCCTAGGGACAAAGGAACTCTGTCCTAATGGAAATGGGCTCCTGTTGGATGAATTGATTGAGGAAACTAAAAATCCTCCTGAATGCCATATTTCTACTCTAAGCTGTATTTTCTCTTAATTCAAATATTTTTCTAAAGGAGATTAAGAAACCAACAATAAAAGAGAGAGCTATTTCAGAAATGGCTATCCCTGGAGAGACTCCTTGCTAACGAAGAATCTGAGTGGCTTAGAGGCCTTCCCCGTGATGGGCCGTCTGGGCAAATCAGGCATGCACTCTGACACATCCTACATTGCCCATTTATCACCGTCGTCTATGATTTATTTACTTCTTATTCTCTGGAAGTCAGCAGGCTGCCTTTGGGATAACATGCCTGTTCTGTTTGTTGGGCTATAAATTAATATATTCACTTTGCTTAAAACTCACTCTGTTTGTGGTTGCCATCTTAAAAAAAAACAAAAAAACAACTAAAATTGTCTCTCCCGGTGCCCTTTTTGGAATTAGACATTTCATAGGTGGTTCACAACAGCTCTCAGGCTGATTACACCTGCAGTCAGCAGGTCTGTTTGAAGCATACAATAGAGGTAAAATATACTATGTTGAAAAAACAGAGGTGATGTTCTGCAGCATGGTGGGTTGGCTGCCCCCCATAATTTAACTTCCACTTGGCTAATGCACTTTCATTGCAGCATTCAGGAGAGGAAGTGCCTTCCTCCTCCATAGTCCCTGGCCCTGAGGCAGGCTGCCTTCTGCAGAAACAGCATGGTATTGAGACTAGAGCTCCTTGACTTGGAATCAGGGCGACTTGATTTCAAATCCTGCTTCTGATGATATGTACCACCTGTGTGGCCATGAACAAATCACTCATTCCCCCTCTCTGAGACTAAGTTTCCTCTGTCTATAAAATGGAAGTAATGGTAGCTACAATATCTATTTCACAGAATGCGACTCTGAAGAGACATTATATGCAAAGCAACCTTTTTTTTTAATTCTAGGACAGGCGACAATTAGGATAGGTAACTGTGTCTGAGGTTGCATTTGAACTCAAATCCTCCTGATTCAGGGCTGGTACTCTATCCACTGTGCCATGTAGCTAACCCAACAAAGAAACTTTCATACTTCAAAATGATTGTAGAGACATCACTTTCTTTACCACTGAAGGGACTGATGGAAGGATTAGAGTGATTCCTATATGCCTTGGATACCTTGCCCACTTGGTGATATATTTCCCCTGATAGACTGAAACCAAAGGATTACAAAATGTCATTAGGTTCTCTCAAGATTCTAACCTCCCTCTGTGTTTGGGCTGGCTTTAGTAATTGCTTAAAGGAATGTCTGAAAATGTCCATTATAAATTCTTATCTTAGATCATGAGCTTGTGGTGGCAGGTACTATGTCTTGTTAAATCTTAGGGCTTCTCCCACCATTCACAACAGTGTTCTGAAAATACTAGGTGCTTAATAAATATTTTTAGAAATAGAAGGTTACATATCATTTATAGGAGTATGTTATAGGCCGGAACTCTGAACTTGAAACAAAGGATTCTTACAAGGTACTAAGTCACTGGAATTGATAGAGACAATGGTTATCTAATTTAGCATGGTTCAGTATGATTGATTTAATCCTACAAGGAGATGTTATGGGCCAGAACTTGAAACAAGGTACTAAGTGGAATTGAGGAGACAATGGTTAAATCTAGTTTAGCACTGATTTAATCCTACAACAAATAATGGTTTCCTAGTGATATAATGATTGGCTTGTACTCAGGGTGGGGCATATAAGCAAGGAGCTCTCAGGGCCAGAAGAACAAGAGCATTAGAAGCTCTTGGAACCTCAGCCAGGATCCGTCAGGCAGAACTAGGGAAGACAGAGAAACGGTGACAGTCCTCCTGCCTCTCCCACAGAAACCAAGACACATTCAGGAGGACCTCAAGAAGCTGGCAGAGGCAGAGAAGACAAAGGACTGGCCGCAGGAGCTTAAGCTCTTGGAACCAAGGAAGAGATAGGCCTCTAAGAAAGCTAACCAGCCCCCAGGAAAGGATTTGGATTTTAACTCCTGGCTGCATTTGGGGTGATTACTGAACTGAAACTGAGGCTACTCCCTAGAAGCCCCCAAGAAAGCTGCTCCGAGAGAACATTACATTTTAGAGAAGAATATTACAGGAGTACACCAGCATACTTAAAAGTAACATCTATTTAGTAGAAAAAGCACTGGGTATGAACTGGAAAACATGGATTTGAAATCTAATTCTGTTATTTGGCTGTGAATTTCTTAAAGGCAGAAACACTTTTGCCTCTTTTTGTTTCCAGTGCTTAGCATAATGTCTAGATCATATCAGGTACTTAATAAATATTTATTGAATTTCTCAAAATCAACTGGAGTTACCCTGGTGAAGTCACTTTTCTGGGTCTCAACTCAATCATTTCTATAATCCTTCTTAGCTCTGGAATGGAATTGCATCATGAGATCAAAGATTTAGAGTAGGATATAATTGCAGAGGTCAACTAATCCAACCCCATTATCTTATTGAAGAAGAAACCAAAATTCAAAGTGGCTAATTGACTTCACCTAGATCACTCCACAATAAAATAGCAGAGCTAGGATTTGAAACAGGTTTTCTAATTTTAATCATTATGCTTTTCAGTGTATCATGGTGGGCCATATCCCATTACTTTTTTCTTCCTTAAAAAGGAATGTGTCTAATCTTGAGTTTTAGATCCATTGGGACCATTGAGAGGCTTAAGGAGGAAGTGGCTATTACATTTTTAATAAATTTTAATCAGCTTATTAAAAAGGCAAAATGTTATAGGGGAAAAACTACCATATTTAGAGAACCTACTTCTTCCATTTATTACCTGCTGGGCAAGTTGCTCAGCTCTCTGAGTTTTAGTTCCTTCAGCTCTAAAATCTTAAGACTTAAGAACTAAATTATACAACCTTAGAAAAACATTCCATTTACAATCCTAACATTCCTGTTTCCATAAACAAATATGTCAGGGGTTGTTACCTAATATCAGCTATTTTCTTCCAAATACTGAGATATTGTTTTCTTTTTCTTTTCAGTTCCAAATTCTTACTACTTTCTCCACTCCCTCACCTTTCCATTGAAAAGGAAAGAAATATAATAGCCACTATATATACAAAGTCATGCAAAATATATTTCCACATCAGCTATGTTGTGGGGGGAGGGCGAATGAGAAAAATACCTCAACCTTCACCCAGAGTTTATTAGTTTTTCTCTCTCTGGAGGTAGATGACATTTTTCATCATGACTTTGGAGTTGTGGTGATCAGAGTAGCTAAAGCTTTCATGACTGATCATCATAACACTATTGCTATTACTGTGTACAATGCCCCCTTGGTTCTTCTCATTTCATTTTGCATTAGTTCATATAAGTCCTCCCAGGTTTTTCTGAAACCATCCCATTCATCATTTCTTACAACAAAATAGTATTCTATCATAATCACACACAACAATTTGTTCAGCCATTTCCCAACTGATGGGCAGTCGCTCAGTTTCCAATTCTTTAACCCTATAAAAAGAGTTGCTATAAATGTTTTTGTTCATGTAGGTCCTTTTCTTTTTCATTTTATCTCTTTGAGATATAGAAAAGTACTAGTAAATACTTTTGCAATCCTTTGGGCTTAGTTTCAAATTGTTAAGATGTTCTTTTGTTTTTTTTCTTTATTTTCACTTGACTTTGCTTACTCTATATTCAGCTTCCTACTAGATTTCATCAGTCTTGTTTTGCATAATGATAATTAGCAATTAATGGCATCTGAAGCAAATGAACAGGAAATATATTAGAAAAAATAAAGAGCTTTTTAATTAAAAATGCATTTAGGTGTAGGGGCAGAGTTCTTGGACCATATGGCAGTATAGTGCTGAGTGGGAAAAACATCTCAAAAATAGGGGTAGGGCCCACAGGTGCAGATATTAATTTAGTGAAGAATTCTCCCAGGGTCTGGTTGCCAGTGTAAAGTAGCTCTCAGTATAATATAGTAGTTTTCTATTTTAATGAATTATTATTTAATGAATTATTCTTGTATCTTCTAAGAGGAATGGGAATATTTACCATTCCATCCCTACTTGTATATGGGAAGGATGATATGGATCCACCTAAGGTTTTTTGAGATTTGACTCATCATGGGGAAAAATAAAGATGAGAAGAGAAGGAACAAAAGAGGGGGGAACTATCTAGTATCTCTTTTTCTTCTAGAACAGGGCAGCTGAGTAAGGGCAATATCTATTAAGATACTTTTTTGCCTCTCAAGAGGAAAAATGAAAACATGACAACTTGCTTTGTGACTGAAGTTCTGGTCTAAAGTAGTTGCCTTATAGGAAATGTGGAGGAACAGAACCATGCTTATTCTTTGCCTTTGCCTTTGCCTTTGCCTGTTGCAGCTGAGCATGACTGATACCCTTTTCTAAGACTTTCCTTATTTGGCTGTAAACCTAGCTATACTTCCCATAAACATTTGTGGTTGATACAGACATGTAATTTCCAAGTCATTTAACCCTCAATTTAGGTTTCCTCATAGATAAAACAAGAGGTTTATTTAGATGGTTTCTAGACCCATCCTAGATCTAAATATATGATTTTAGGTTTTAAACCAATCTATCTTGGAGCTCCAACCCAGTCCAGAACAGGACTGACTCCTAAATACATAAGTCATTGGTCAGGCTAAATATTTCCAACCCACACACATTCTCCTCACCAGTTCAAAAACAAGAAAAGAAAAAGCCAACTAAATAAATAAATGAACAACAAACAAACAAAACCGTGCAATATAATTTGGGCAAGATACATTTTCCTGGTCAAGAACTGCTTTTCTTTAAATATTGATCCTCCCCACTCTGACTTTTTATAGTAAGAATTTAAATTTGACATAAAATTGCACTTTTAAAAAGTGAATTGCTTGATTTTCTTTTTCATTTGATTTTACATTTTGGCCAGTCCGTGGCACATTGTATCCTTTCCTAGTAGTCCCAGTGTCCCCCTTTCAGGATTGCTGTGGTGCCAGACACTCTCTGAGTTTCTTTGTACTCATGAGGAAAACTTAGAAAATCCTGAAGATGTCTTCTGGCCCTTTGTTTCTGTGTCTCTAAGAGATAATCTGATGTGGCCCTTTCCTCCCATTGAGATTCTCTAAGTCAATTTGGGGTTTTTCAGTGAGGTTATTTTTCATATTGATCAATCAAGATAAATGCTCAGAAACAAAAAATGAGTTGATTCCACAAACAGATAATAAGTTTGGAATTTTTCTGATGTATTTTTTCCTTTGATACTTTTAATTTCAGAAAATTCTGGAAACATACTGCAATTTTTAAAATTTGAAAACTAAAACTTTTTTCAATATATCAAAAAACCTGCATTCCAAAATGGTCCTTGGCATTTGCCCAAGTAATTATAATAAATCATCAGTGGTATAATTCTCAAATACTGAAGGGCTAATTAATAATAGCTCACATTTATGTAGCACTTTACGATTACAAGGAACATTATATCCATTATCTCATTGTCCTAAAAACTCTGTGAAGTTGGCAAAGAAAGTATTGTTATCCCCAGCTAACAGATGAAGAAATTAAGGTTCTAAGAAAGTGATTTGTCCAGGATATGTGTGTAGGAAACCTCCAGAATGGTGCTTTCTTCCTACTACAGAATGGTTCTTTCTTTATGAAGATAAACATATTTGCTTTTTTTAAATCATATAATTGCATAATGGATACAATGTGTAGGATAAAATGAGAATTTAATCGGGAATGAGGATGCCTGGTTCTCATCACTATTCTGCCACAAATTAGATATACAATCTTATTCTTCCAGCCAGAGTGTAAACTCTTTTTGTCTTTATATCACCAGAACTTAATATAATGCTTTGTATACTATAGTCACCTAATCAGTCAGCTAATAAATATTTATTAAGTGTTCGATATGTACTTGGAACAGTATTAAATGATGGGAATACAAAAAAAAAAAAAAAGAAAGAAAGACAATCCTTACCCCTTAAAGACGTTACAATCTAATGAGGGAATATAACAAACAAAAGAAAGTAGAAAAGGTAGGGAGGAAGCAAGAAGCATCTTTCTGAGAGGATGAAGTTAAACCAAACAAGAGAGATACTGATAGAAAATGAAGATTTTGATGGAAAGTTCTGAACCTTCTAGAAAGGAAGACATCAGGAGAAACTGTTTGCTCTGCTCTCCAGTCCTCAAATCAGAGGGAAGAGACAATTAAAGATGCTAAGAAGGATGTTCAGTATCAAAAATGAGTCAATCTGCAGGATGATGAGATTTCAGCTGATGAGTTTATCTTGGAAAGAGCAAAACCAGCTAATGGAAAATCATATTAAATTGATTTTAAAAAGTTATTCTCCCTCTCTGGGCATCAGTTCCACCATCTGTGAAAGGACAGGGTTAAACAAGATGAACTCTAAGGTCCTTTCTCACCTTAACATTTTATAATCCTGTGATTTTTTATATACCATACTTTTTAAAATAGTCTGGTTCTTAGAAACCATGATACAAGGACATTATGAGTTATTTCTTTTTTATCCCTCTGATTTCTTTGTGATGTGACCTATAATCCACATGAGCAATCTATTTGGAGCATACATTGGAATATCATGTGCACTTTGGGCCAAACCAATATCCAGTTTTTCAAGTAATTTTTATAAAATCCTGAGTCCTTATCCCAGTAATTTGGGTCTTTGCTTTGTTGAATACTATACTACTAGATACATTTTAAGAATTTTATATATTATGTACTTAATCCATTGATTGAATTCTTTTTTGCCCTCCTCCATCCCCCTTTCTCCCCGCCACCTCGCACCTCGTGCTTTTGGTAATTACTGCTTTGTAATATTGTTAAAGAAACATTTCTTTAAATTAAAAAAAAATATTAACAGGCTTTATTTCAAGGAATGGAGAGTTGACTTTATGCCAGAAGGCAAAACAATATTATGTATAGGTGAAGTAAATATAATGATATCTCATATTTACATAATGATTTAATGTGTGCAAAGCTATTTATTCCCTACAACTATATTAGCCAGATATTGTGAATGTGATTGACTCTGCTTTACAGATAAGGAAACTAATCACACATAAAGCATGTGACTAAACTGGGATTTGAATCCAGATATCTTTCAAATCTGCTCCTCATTCCAATAAATCAAAGATTGTTGGGTTATTTTGTGAAATAAATCCTATTAGTAGACTGATAAAATTTATGGATCCTTTCTCAAAACAATGTTTTTAAATAATTGAATAATTTTTTTTTAATAATTACATTTCAGTCAGTGAAAATAAAGATCTATTTCTTTCTCCATTCAAGTTCATGGACTCCCTGAAAACTACTTTTGGACTCTTTGAAGGACTATAGACCCAAATTAAGAACTACTGCTCTGTATGAATTGAGACTAAAAAAGACTTTCTTTCCCTCCAACCCTCTCACTCATTTTAGATTGTTTTTATCTTCTATTAAATACAAGCAATCTGAGTTTGCAGAAAAAAGCTAAAGAAATGTACTTGAAAGAATAACTGCAGTGGACTTAATATAAGTTACCTTCTGATATAAGCTGTATAGAGACTATATAGGGTGAAAATATCTCTTTGAAAGGAAAAGACAAACACATATACAAATATTTGTTATACTCTGAAAAATAGTCTTGATTATAGATCACACTCAGATTTTATGCAAACTAGATTTTTGTGGGGAATTTGTTGTTTATATTTGGACCAATACAAAATTGATTATACTTTAGTGCAAATTAGTTTATTAGAATGCCTCTAATCTGACAGTTATTCAACAGCATGCTCCTATTGGAATAGTAAACTTTGTTTTGAGTGATTTGGGCTTTAGCAAAAAAAAAAAAAAAATAGGAGAGAATATGGGTAAAGAAACTGTGCCACTGTCTTTATAGGAGGAAAACACATGGAGAGACTCTAGAACTGCTAAGAGAGAGCAAAAAAAAAAAAGAAAAAGAAAAAAGAAAAAGAAAAAAAAATGAGAAAAGGGATCGTAAAGATAAATATTGGTGCTGGAACAATACATAGTCTGGCTCTGAAGACCAGATCCATAATATCATCATCATTAGCCTCTGCGACCTGATTGAACCATTTTGAAGAGCAAATAGCAACTATGTCCAAAGGGTTATCAAACTGTGCATACCCTTTGATTCAGCAGTGTTTCTACTGGGTCTTTATCCCAAAAAGATCTTAAAGGAGGGAAAAGGACCCACATGTACAAAAACATTTGTGGCAGCTTTTTTTGTAGTGGTAAGAAACTAGAAACTGAGTGGATGTCCATCAGTTGGAGGTTGGCTAAATAAGTTATGGTTACATGAATATTATAGGATGTTTTTGTTTTGTAAGAAATGATCCACAGGATGATTTCAGAGAAGCTGGGAGAGACTTACATGAACTGATGCTAAGTGAAGTGAGCAGAACCAGAAGATCATTGTACATGGCAACAATAGGACTATATGGTGATCAGTTCTGATGGGCATGGCTCTTCTCAACAATGAGATGATTCAGGCCAGTTCCAATGATCTTATAATGAAGGGAGCCATCTGCACTCAGATAGTGGACTGTGGGAATTGAGTGTGGATCACTTTTTTGTTGTTGTTTGTTTGCATTTTGTTCTCTTTCTCATTTTTTTCCTTTTTGATCTGATATTTCTTGTGTAGCACAATAATTGTGGAAATATATACAGAAGAATTGCCTATCTTTAACATATATTGAATTATTTGCCATCTAGGGAAGGCATGGGAGGAAGGAAGGGGAAAAAATTTGGAATACAAGGTTTTTCAAAGATGAATGTTGAAAATTATCCATGTATATGTTTTGAAAACAAAAAGCTTTAATAAAAAAGTAAAGTAAAAAGAGTCAGTTGCCTCAGACTTCCCCAATTTCTGATTTTTTTAGTATCTCATTTAAAAAATTATGGATGTTAATTCTACTAAAAAAAAAAAATGACCAAGAAAATATTAGTAAATACACCTTTGTATTTACCATTTCTAAACTATCTTTGTGAATACAATACATATCTTTGATGAAGGTTTTTTTTCATCCTAGTATTTTTAAAGCTGCCATTTCTTACCAGCCCTTTATTTTATTTATTGTCTCTTTTTAAATTATTCTTTGTTTCTGTCTTTGTGTCTCTCTGACTTTATATTTCTTTTTCTGTCTGTGTATGTATGTGTGATTTTCTCTTCCTCCCTGTTTCTCTCTGTCTTTGTCTCTCCATTTGTCTATGATTCTACCCCCTCACTTCAACTCTGTCTCTTTGTTTTTTTTTTCCCTCTGTTTCTGTCTATCTCTTTTCTCTTTTCTTTTCTCCCTCTTTCCTTCTTAACAAATCAGGCCACATGTTCTAGTTTTCTTTTATTAGTAGTAGACAGGAATAGATTCATACTTATAGATTAGGTCTCAAAAATTTCTATCTCCAGATGATATATATAAAATGAAATAGAAAATCATCAAGAAACATTAACATTTCCATATAAACAGAAGCCTAGAGAAAAGAATTGTAAATGACACTATGAATCTATTATCAATAATTTTAATATAAATTTAATTGAACTAATAGTTTCAACATTTTGCTGCTTATTTGTCCTCTTTTCCTCTTCTTTCTGATTCCTTCTGTGTTTTAAAATGCATTACTGATACTCTCGCCTTTATTTTTTTTTTAATTTTTGAATAAATGTTACTATCCCTTATCCTCTCCTCCTTATCTCACCTCCCTCCCCCACTTTTAACCATATTCTCATTCTGGTCCTGCTACCAGATATAATGTCCACCTTGCTTTTCTCTATGTGTGCCATCCAAATGCATTATGGGGCTAACCCTTGCACTGAAATCTCACCAAATCACATGCAACAAAAGCCATATATATGTTACATTTTGATTTTTTGTAGTCTCAGCACTACCCTCTGATACTTTTGTATCCACCTTTGAACATTCTTTTTACTACTCTGCTTCTTTTTAAATTTTTTTGGCTTTTAATATTAGTTTTTATTTAGCAAAAAGTAATTGAACTATTACTTATATGATAATTGATTACTCCATTGAAGATTAAAAATTCTTGCTTCTTGTAGACTGCCTAATCACCATAATTTTATTTGACTCGGTGGATTTGTAAATACTTATCCCTGAACAGTAAAGGCTATCCCCAATCCCACTATTAATACCTTTTGTTTTAGTCTTTTGTATGAAAAAATAAATTCTAGAAGAATGAAGTTTCCTATTAGTCCTTGTGTATAGCCAAAGGTGATATATCAATTTAACAAACTCTATAGAGATACACAGCTGTGCAATATAGCATGATATAACTCAGAGGTGAAAGTACCTGTGAAGTATTTTAGGAAGATTTCAAAGGAAAGTCTCCTTGGTAAAGAGGGGGAAGAAATTTAAAATCACAAATCTTTTGAATCTCCAAAGATAGCTATTGAATTTATGCAAGGATTTTGGCAACTGAATTGGGTCCTTCTCAATCAAAAAATGAAACCTTTATTGCTAGGTTTTGGTTATAGAAAGCAGCTATCCATCCTCCCTCTCTTAAAGAACCATGACCATTGTCTCTGTTTTAAAACAACTGAATGATCATTAAGTTTGCTGGAGTAATTATTACTCTGCATGGTTCACATGATTGAGCCCAGGTAACAAGCCTATTTCTTCACTGACCCAAACCAACTCCCAAACCACCAACAAAGACTGGGATTTACATTCCTGGTCTGGTTCCTTATGAGGCAATCTCCCAGCTATGGACTTGATTTATTCATTCACTGACTTCAGCTTGACTATTTATCAAAATTCCTTCAACAGTTCAATTATAAAATCTTTCTATCCCAAACTGGGCTGGTTTTCCTCCCATTCCCTGGTCAGTTCATGAGCTACACAGCTGGGTTGACCACCCCTGATTTGGGCCACCAGATGAAATCAATCACACCTCAGATTTATCGACATTACAATTTTCTCTGAACAAAGGCTTGACAAAGGGGAAAGGGCAGCTAAGCCTTTGCCCTTTTCTCTGAACCCATTATTTTTTCAGGGTTGAAAAATGCTTCCTAGTCCCTTAGCCTGGGAATTAGCCACTTAACCAGAGTTCTGGGGCACTCCAACTCACCCCTGGCCTTGGCATCTCCATAGTCTTGGCCTAACTAGTGCCTGTGGCATTTCAATCCCAACAAGAGATCTCAGAACTTCCTCTCCCCGCCAACCCCCACTTCACATCAAACAATGGGGCTGGTGTAAATAGCATCTGATTGTTTGCTGGCAACTCCACTAGAAGTTGATATACTTCCACAGTAATTCAACATTATTACATGTCAAATATAATTTATGGCTTAATACAATACCAGTTTTATAACTGCATTATTGCTATATATTTACATCTGGAAAAAAAATAAATCACTGTGAAATTTTCCACTTTGGGGGACTTCATATGTGATTAAGTGCTGTGTCATCTGACATTGTGTTCTCCAGAGCTGAAATGGGGGGGAATGCCAGGTACTTCTAGAAACAAGAGGAAATGCTTAATAGGTTTGCTGAATATTTCCAAAGGGAAATGGATACAGGTCCCCTGACTAAAGGCCTGTCTACTATTCTTTTAAGACTTAGTCACATAGTGGAAAGAGTGTTGCATCTGAAATCTGGAAAGTTTTGGGTTTTGAATTCTGACTCTGATCCTTAATGCCTTTTCAAGGGGCATTGTGAAGTATTATTATATGCTCCCATCCTTTCCCATATATCAATATGGTCTTGGACAAGTCATTTAACCTCTGATTCCTTATCTTTAAAATATAGATACAAATCATTATGGCACTTATCTTACAAGTTGACTTTGAGAAACACTACTTAAAAGCATTTAGTATCATATAAAGAGGAGTTATTCATAAAGCAGATTCTGATTAGGTCTCAAGGAACAGATTTTACTCAGAATATAATCCTCACTTATCAGAAGCTAAAATTCTGAAGAGACATCTTAAATCATTGTTAGATCTCAATGAACTAAACTGTCTGGTTTCTCTTTTCTAATAATAGGTTCTGTAATGGATAAAAAGGGTCCTTCAAAGAAGAGCTACACTAAAATTGTTCACTAAGGGTTTGTCTCAATTCTTTTGTTGTTGTTGTTGTTGTTTATTTGTTTATTTTAACATACCTTGCTTTATGAATTGTGTTGGGAGAAAAATCAGAACAAAAGGGAAAAACCAATTTAAAGAACTGAACATAACTTATGTTGATTTACAGTCAATCTCCATAGGGTTTTTTTTTTTTTTATTTTGGTCTGGATGCAGATGCCATTTTCTATCCAAAAGTCTGTTGGGATTTCTTTGAATTACTGAACCACTGAGAAGAACCAAGTCATTCATAGTTGATCATCGCACAATCTTGCTATTACTGTATACAATGTATTCCTGGTTCTGCTTGTGTCACTGAGCATCAGTTCATGTAAATCTTATCGGATCTTTCTAAAATCAGCTTGTTCATCATTTTTTATAGATCAGTAATATTCCATTATCTTTACAAACCATTCCCCAATCAATGGGCATTTTCTCATTTTCCAATCCTTTGCTACCACAAAAAGAGCTGCTACAAACATTTTTGCACATTTTTCCTTCTTTTATGATCTCCTTGGGATACAGACCCAGTAATGGCACTGTTAGATCAAAGTATATGCACAATTTTATAACCCTTAGGGCATAGTCCAGCTTGCTCTCCAGAATGGTTGGATAATTCCACAACTGCATTAGTTTCCAATTTTCCCACATCCCCTCCAACTTCATTATTATCTTTTTCGGTAATCTTAGTCAATCTGAGAAATGTGAGGTGGTATCTCAGAGTTGTTTTAATTTGCATTCCTTAATCAATTGTGATTTAGAGCATTTTTCATATAATTATAGATGGCTTTAATTTCATCATCTGAAAATTATTCATATCCTTTGACCATTTTTCAACTGGGGAATGACTTGTATTCTTATAAATTTGACACCGTTCCTTATATGTTTTAGAAATAAGACCTTTATCAGAAACACTGGCTATAAAGATTTTTCCCTCAGCTTTACCCTTCCCTTTTAATCTTGTTTCTGTTGATTTTGTTTGTGCAAAAACTTTTTAGTTTAATGTAATCAAAGTTGTCCAGTTTACCTTTCATAATGTTCTCTAATTCTTCTTTGGTCACAAATTCCTTCCTTATTCCAAGATCTGATAAGTAAATTATCCTTTGTTCTATTTGTTTATGGAACCATCCTTTATGCCCAAATCATGTGTCCACTTTGACCTCATTTTGGTGTGGGTGTTTCAATCCTTATGTCCTTCCTACGCTTACCATCTGAAATCTTTGTATATATTTCTAGAAGGAGGGAGAGAGAAAGAAAGGGAGAGAGAGAGAGAGAGAGAGAGAGAGAGAGAGAGAGAGAGAGAGAGAGAGAGAGAGAGAGAGAGAGAAAGAGAGAGAGAGAGAGAGAGAGAGAGAAAGAGAGAGAGAAGCGCACTTTGGCTTATTCCTGATTCTTTATTTTTTTTGCTGTTTCATCTTTGGCATTTTCCTTAAGTGTCTGGTGCTCCTAGCATGAATTTTCAAATTATACTTTCTTCTGGTTCTCCTTTACAAAGCCTGGTGTGTTCTCAGTATGGATTTTTGCTCTCATTTTATTATCTGAGAATATTTGTCAACTTTAAGAGCCTAAGCAAGTCCTATTTCTTCCTGGTCTCTTTGGTTGGCCATTGAACTTCCCCACCCAGAGTGGTAGAATCTAGAAATCACCTTTTCCTTTCCTCCATTACTCTCATCTTTTTTTTCCTCTGATTTTCTTTGGGGAACAACCAAATAGCCACTTGAATTGAAAGTTAATATGTCCAATCTGAGTGAAGAGAGGAGTCAGCATTTACCAGGAAGATCAAAAAAAAAAAAAAAAAAAACCTGCAATGCAGATTTGTTTGTTGTTTTATTTTTGCCAGTCATTGTGAAAACATATCTTAATTACTGATTGGTTAGAGTTCTTCCCCGTAATTTTAGGGAGCCACCTGACCTGACAATTGACTCTGCAGATACTACAGTCTCCACCTCTTCAGTAATAACAGCCATTAAAGATCCCAAAAAGAAAGCTTTAGCTACCTAAGTGATTGGCACTGTCAAAGGGTCCATCATCACAAATGGGTATGGCTTTATCAATTGAATTAACATTCAAAAAAGATGCATCAGTATCTGATTTGCCACTTTACCCTAAGGAATCTTAGGGTTCAACTGAAACCTCTTGTATATGTTGTCATGTTCTATAAGCCTCAAAATTCCTTGAGAACAAGGACTGTTTTATTTTTCTATCTGTGTCTCTACAGAGTATCACAATGCTTTGCACATAGCAAGTTCTTAATAAATGTTTTTCATTTATTCATTCTTTCATTCATGTGTCCATAGTATTGGCACACATTCACACATTCCATTTCTATCCAAAAAACTAGAGATCATAAATTTAGATCTGGAAGGGACCTGATAGATCATCTGCTCCAATACCTTCCCATTAGAAATTAGAAAACAGAGATTCTAAGAGATTCAGTGAGGTCACACACATAGCAACTAAATGTCAGAGTTTATACTTAACCTCTAAGTCAGTGATTATTCTACTTTGCTTGAAACTATATCATGGATATTAGATTAACTCTCTGTAGGAAAAGATGCCCAACCTTTTCAAAGAGTGGCACATTGTTTGGCTTCTTTGATTTTGTGACTTGTCCTCTCCCCACCCTCACCCCTTCCCTCTTATCCATATGGCATGTATTTTTGTTATGAGAAAAATTTTTTGTAAAAATTTTCTCCACCCTAATCACAGACATAAAGATTAGACATACATGATATGAAGGGTAGGTTCCATGAAAAACATTTCCTCAAAAAATAGTATTAGCTTGATAACTATTACATGAACAAATGAATATAATGAATGAATAATTATTCATCAAACTTTATGTGCCCACTATAAGCAAGGCACTATGTCATTTACTAACACAAAATGACCAAAGTAGAGTGGTATTTATTCTCAAATTGTGTTTTTTTTAAATTTACTTATAGTAAACAAATAGAGAGTTATATAAAAAAGAATTTTGAGGAGGGATGATACAAACAACTAGGGTCAGGAGAGGTGGAGAGCTCAAGGAAGATTTCATAGACTTGAAGGAATGGCAAAATTGAGAAGATTGTATAATTTAGGCTTTCTGAATATGTGGAGAAAGGAGCTGGAATGCTAAATTTGAGGTATAGATAATAGACCAGTTTGGCTAGAATAAAATTTGTGTAAAGGAGAATAAAGTGAAATAAGGAGAGAAAGTTATGTTAGAACCCCAGATTGTAGATGGGCTTAAAATTTTAAGGTTTTTTTTAGCTATTACTATTTCAAAGATTGACACATTTCCCTCTAGTTCTAATGCCAAGTAGACAAGGAAAAGGATTTACCAAAATCTTATTGTCTGAAGATAGGGGTGCCCTGGGATTGACATGGAAAGGAGCAGTAGCTATTTATTGGGATCTTCAGGCCAATAGAAGTGTCTTCAATTTCTGTAGGCCTGTTTAACAATGTCAGAAAACAAGCCTCTGTTGTTTGGTATGGAGAGACTTTATACACTGGGCCTGGGTATTGCGATGGAAAAAGACAAGAGAAAGATTTGATTAAATGAGTTTGCCCAGAAAGAAAGAATAAAATAAGTCCTTGAAAAGTTCCATAGATTGCCTAAGTAGTGAAAGAGAGCACAGGGAAAGCAATAGCACTCTATATTGTCAGAGTTCTTCCTAAAGTATATAGTATAAAGTATTCTGACCTTGTCACTTCAATATACTCTTACATCCAGGACCAACTGGGAAATCCTGTTTTGGCTTTGTTTAAAAAAAAAAAACCCTATATAACCTAGGCCCTTCCTATTTTAGTCTTCTTACATATTATTTTCCTCCGTGTAGCTCATGACCCAGTGACTTGCTGTCCCCACACAGAGTACTGACTGCATTTCCTAAATGCTTATTGACTGACTGTGCTCAGGTCCTTCTCTTATACCTAAAATTTAGTCTCCTCTCATCTCCAAATTTCACAATCTATACCTAGCTTTGAGGTTGAGCTCAGGAGTCATTCCTCTCATCAGAGACCTCCCAGCATCCCTCTCCTGTACTCCACTTGTTTGGCTTCCCTCCCCCTTCACTTTTACTTATCTATGTGCATGTTCTATATACCCCTTCCAATAGAAAATAAGCTTCTTGAGGACAAGAAGTATTTCTTTTTGTCTTTGAATTCCCAGAACTAAGTAACAGTGCTTGGTACATAGTAGGTTTTGAAGATGATTGTTGAATTGAATTGGTTGTCCAAGAGTAATCGAATAAATGTGTCCCAGAGTTGCTTTGGATCTAAATCTGAAGAAGATTATGCGAGTGATTTAAATTGACATAAGTGAGATCACAGGACATTTGAGACAGTAAATGTCAGTGTGATACCTTCCTCTCAAGAAGACCTATAGATGTTCACAACCAGCAGCGAGGACACTTACAGGAGGATTCTTTTCCAGAGCACTTTGGCAGCAGGGGTGTCAACTGTTATGTTTATTGAGAATAGAAGCTGACTCTTTTCTTGATCCATATCCCTCTTATCTCTGCAGCAGAATCACTTCTTATTTCTTTCATCATCTCCTTGCTTTCCCACCACTTTCTTTCAGAGGATACCTCTTTCATTTCCCAAAAATTTTTATAATTTTATATCAGAGATTGGAGAAAGCCTTGAAAACCTCCCAGAAAATTTCACCCTGTGAAGTCTCCTATGACACGGCCATCCACCTGGTTGAAGATGACAGTGTTTCTGATGATGGTGATGGGGGAAGCAGGAGCACCAGAAGACATCAGAGACCTCCCTTAGTGAGTTAGCTGTCACAGTGTGCTGGGAAACTGAGAAGCTACATGCCTGGCAGGGAGGAGAAGAGCAAGGTTCTTGAACATTTGCTACTGGATAAAAAGCCTGTCGTTGGTGTTCCCAGCAACACCTTTGTGCTCCAACAAGGTTTTTTGTTCCACCAGCTGAAATGATTTCCCAGCTCCTGAGTTTCTAGAAGTTTCAGAATAATACACATGCTTCAGAAACAGAATAATGCATACTGTATCTTCTTAATTAGATAAGAGTTCATTAACATGGTGGGCCATCACAACAGAATGTCAATTCTTGCCCATTAATTTGATGTGAGGAAATTAAAAGTCAGCATTGCTTCGGGAATGCTCCAAATATGCCACTAAATAAATGAATGTTTTTCCTACATGATTTAAGCGATGCCAGCCCTTTCCTGTTTTCTAAGGCTCACAGAGCTTAAGCAGAATTTCCTTCCTGAAACTACATCATCAGATCTAAAATATAGAATCTGGATGGTCCATTTTCAGTGCTTTCTGGTCAGCCAGATTGATGTCTTGAGTTGGACCCACCCATGCCTTTCCATTAAAACTATGGTTGTAATTTCAAATATAATTCAAGTACCTAATAGACAAGACATGGAATTGATAAAGCAAAGTCCCTTGCCCCTGAGTATGGATGAATTTTTAAAGTTCCAAACTGGAACTAAAAACCTTTGGACAGCAACCACAAGTCAATGCATAGAAGGGAATAGTGGACAGACAGCAATAAACTTCATTTATTATTAGCCTTCCTTCAGTTTGGGAAATTTGGAGCTATGTATTTTCTCTTTTAACATGGAACACCTATTAACAGAGCTGTAACCAGTGTTGGATAAGCAATGATTTGCCTGAGTTCATTGAATCTAGGAGATGCAAAGTTGGTGCTTCAGCTATGTTGGAAGCAGAAGGGATATATATAGTAGTAAGTATAGTAAGTATATAGAAAGTATATATGAAGTAGGTATGGGACTAGAAATAGTAAATAGTCCCTGAATCTTTCAACTTCCAGGATGAAGGGAGATGGTACTTAGGTAAAAAGGAAAGCAATAGAGAGCAATGATCGCCCCACGACTCATATTGGAAAACATGGAGCTATGAATAATTCATTATTTATTAAGCACTCACTATATGCCAGACATTGTGCTAAATGCTAAGAGAAGCCAAAAAAAAAAAAATCCCTGACTTCGAGGAGTTCAAAATCTAATGGTAAAGAGAAGAATCAAATAAATACATACAAACAGGCTATATACATAATAAATAGAAAACAAGAAAATGAAAAACATTAGCATTAAGAAGAGTTGGTAAAAGCTTCCTGTAGTGAGTAAGATGCTGGTTGGGACTTCAAGGGAGGAAGATAGCAAAGGAAAATGTCCATAGTTGAGAGCTGGCCTTGTTTGTGGAATAACAATTCTCCCACAGTTTTGAGAAAGGGGTTTTTAGAACCATGTATTGATAATTTAGGAGCAGACACCTATTATCTTCTTTTTTTTTGTGATAAGAGGATCAATTTAATTTTTTTAAATAGCTTTTTATTTACAATTTATATGTATGGGTAATTTTACAGCATTGACAATTGCCAAACTTTTTGTTCCAATTTTTCCTCTCCTTCTCCCCACCCTCTCCCCTAGATGGCAGGGTGACCAGTATATGTTAAATATATTAAAGTATAAATTAGATACACAATAAGTATACATGACCAAACCATTATTTTGCTGCACAAAAAGAATCGGACTCTGAAATATTTTACAATTAGCCTATGAAGGAAATCCAAAATTCAGGCAGGCAAAAATATAGGGATTGGGAATTCAATGTAATGGTTCTTAGTCATCTCCCAGAGTTCTTTCCCTGGGTGTAGCTGGTTCAGTTCATTACTGCTCCATTGGAACTGATTTGGTTCATCTCATTGCTGAAGATAGCCCAGGTCCATCAGAATTGATCATCATATGGTACTGTTGTTGAAGTATGTAATGATCTCCTGGCCCTGCTCGTTTTGCTCAGCATCAGTTTGTGTAAGTCTCTTCAGGCCTTTCTGAAATCATCCTGCTGGTCATTTCTTACAGAACAATAATATTCCATAATATTCATATACCACAATTTATTCAGCCATTCTCCAATTGATGGGCATCTACTCAGTTTCCAGTTTCTGGCCACTACAAAGAGGGCTGCCACAAACATTCTTGCACATACAGGTCCCTTTCCCTTCTTTAAAATCTCTTTGGGATATAAGCCCAATAGTAACATTGATGGATCAAAGGGTAGGCACAGTTTGATAACTTTTTGAGCATAGTTCCAAATTGCTCTCCAGAATGGCACCTATCATCTTCTTGCTCCCAATTATGCCCTTTGCCAACTCTAGAATTTTCTGGACCAAGAGTGAAGGGTGTAGAAATAGTATTGTTGTTGCCAAGTATAATGATCTTTTGGTTCTGCTCATTTCACTCAGCATCAGTTCATGTAAGTCTCTCTAGGTCTCTCTAAAATCATCCTCCTGATCATTTCTTACAGAACAATAACATTCCATAACATTCATGTACCATCTGATAAAGGCCTCATTTCCAAAATATATAGAGAACTGACTCTAATTTATAAGAAATCAAGCCATTCTCCAATTGATAAATGGTCAAAGGATATGAACAGACAATTTTCAGATGATGAAATTGAAACAATTACCACTCACATGAAAGAGTGTTCCAAATCACTATTAATCAGAGAAATGCAAATTAAGACAACTCTGAGATACCACTACACACCTGTCAGATTGGCTAAGATGACAGGAAAAAATAATGATGAATGTTGGAGGGGATGCGGGAAAACAGGGACACTAATGCATTGTTGGTGGAGTTGTGAACGAATCCAACAATTCTGGAGAGCAATCTGGAATTATGCCCAAAAAGTTATCAAACTGTGCATACCCTTTGATCTAGCAGTGTTACTTCTGGGCTTATATCCCAAAGAAATACTAAAGAAGGGAAAAGAACCTGTATATACCAAAATGTTTGTGGCAGCCCTGTTTGTAGTGGCTAGAACCTGGAAATTGAATGGATGCCCATCAATTGGAGAATGGCTGGGTAAATTGTGGTATATGAATGTTATGGAATATTATTGTTCTGTAAGAAATGACCAGCAGGATGAATACAGAGAGGCTTGGAGAGACTTGCATGAACTGATGCTAAGTGAAATGAGCAGAACCAGGAGATCATTATACACTTCAACAACGATATTGTATGAGGATGTATTCTGATGGAAGTGGATTTCTTTGACAAAGTGACCTAACCGAGTTTCAATTGATAAATGATGGACAGAAGCAGCTACACCCAAAGAAAGAACACTGGGAAATGAATGTGAACTATTTGCATTTTTATTTTTCTTCCCGGGTTATTTTTACCTTCTGAATCCAATTCTCCCTGTGCAATAAGAGAACTGTTCGGTTCTGCAAACATATATTGTATCTAGAATATACTGCAACATATCCAACATATATAGGACTGCTTGCCATCTAGGGGAGGGGGTGGAGGGAGGGAGGGGAAAAATCGGAACAGAAGAGAGTGCAAGGGATAATGTTGTAAAAATATTACCCTGGCGTGGATTCTGTCAATATAAAGTTATTATTAAATAAAAAAAAACATTCATGTACCATAACTTATTCAGCCATTCTCCAATTGAAGGGCATCCACTAGTTTCCAGTTTCTAGCCACTACAAACAGGGCTGCCACAAACATTTTTGCACATGTGGGTCCCTTTCCCTTCTTTAAGATCTCTTTGGGATATAAGCCCAATAGAAACACTACTGGGTCAAAGGGTATGCACAGTTGATAACTATTTGAGCAGAGTTCCAAATTGCTTTTCAGAATGGCTGGATTCACAGTTCCACTGTGAACAATATATTCGTTTCCCATATCTGTCCAACATTTGGTCTTGTCTTTTTCTGTCATCTTAGTCTGTCTGAGAGGTGTGTAATACTATCTCAGAGTTGTCTTAATTTGCATTTCTCTGATCAATAGTGATTTAGAGCACCTTCCCATGTGATTAGAAATAATTTTAATTTCTTAATCTGAAAATTGTTCATATCCTTACAGAACCATCTAAACCCGGAAAGAGGACTGTGGGAACTGAATGTGGACTACAACATAACATTCTCACTCTTTTTGTTGTTGTTTGCTTGCATTTTGTTTTCTTACTCATTTTCTTTCTTTTCTTGATCTAATTTTTCTTTTGGAGCAAAAGAATTCTATAAATGCTTATACATTTGGGATTTAAATATATATTGTATATGTTTAACCTAAAAAAGGAGAGACAGAGACAGACACAGAGACAGGGAGGCAGAGACAGAAAGAGACATATGGACAAATGAACAGAGAGAGAGAGGGAAAAGGAAGGAAGAAGGAAATGAGGGGAAAAAGAGAGAGGGAAAAGAGAGGGAAAACAAGGGAGGGAGGAAGAGAGAGATGTTGGAGACAATATTAGAGTCTTATCTAGTTTCAGGAATTTTAGGATTAGGGTTATGTCTACCTATATTTATATCTCTATATATATCTTTCTATCTATATATATTCAAATACATATATATGATATATACACAACATTTTATATATTATAAATGTGTAGGTATATGTGTTTGTGTATGTATGTGTGTATATATATATAAAGTATATGTATGTGTGAATAATTCCTGCCATAGACCACACTTGGGAAAAGAATATTCTGTTATATACAGATAAAACTCATCATTGTGATATGCATGTCACTTTTCCAATCTTGTTTAAAGAAATGAACAGACATCACCTGGAGTGAAAATGATAGATTTACTAGACATGTCTGGCCTTACAAAATAAAGTGTTCCTCACTTTAAAGAATAGAAATATTCCAGAAAAGTTGCCTGTAAATGAATCCTATTTTCTCATTGATTTCTATGATAAAATTGGAGATTGAATTCCCATGGGAAAATATCTTTACTAGAATTAGTTGAAAACTTTGGGTGAGTATTTAACTGCAATCTCCTATCCTGTAATTTAAACCTAGTTCCTCTAATTCAACTGTTGGATTACCTGGAGATTAACTATTCAGTATTCTTCATGTTCTTAATTTGGATACTAGTCTTTGGAGAAAACTAATCAAATTCTACCAATGAGAAAAATACATGTGACAGATTTTTTTTCTTTCCTCTAAATAACTGAAATAATATAATTTTGGAAACATAAATAATTTTGCCCAATTATTTTATCTAAATCCCTCATTTTGTGGATTAGGAAACTGAAGCTGTAGGCATTCAGGCACAGTGCTAATCATTTGGGATGTAAATAAGGAAAAAAAAAAAGATAATCCCTACCCTCAAGAAGTTTACAATCTAATAGGAGAAGAGGTACACAAAAGGAAGTTGAAAAGAGGAGGCACTAGAGAATATCCTAGCTTAATATTTATTATTAAACACCTATTATGTACCCTAGCTTGGGGGCATGATATACTAGGAGTTGAAACCAAGCTGAGCTGCTGATAGAAAATGGAGTATCTGAAGATGTGACATAGTTGGAAATCACTAGATTATTACTGTTCCAAAAGGAAAAGGCCAAATGCATATCTACAATGATCAGTCATCTAGTATTTATTAAGAGCCTCCTATGTGCTAAGCAATGTATTATTCTATATGGGGTATTTTCCAGTTTATTAGAGGCAAGAGTAGTGAACAAGTTCTCCTATTCATTTTCCTCAATATTTATGAGCAAATACTTCATAAATAGGTAATGTTGTGGTGTGTCACTGAGCACAATAAAAAAAATGAAAGAGAGTTCATGTATAAAACTTAAGCATTTAAGCCAGATTTTTTGGATTACAGTTTTGTGTACATAGCTGATAATTGGATCCCTTGAGCACTTCTGATTGGGGAAGCATTACCAAATCCAGATCTCTTTCTAGACTCCCAGGAAGACTTCATGGCTCCAGACAATCCAATAGAATTCTCCTCTTTCCAAAATATCTTTCACACTTTAAAATTGCATAGCAATATATTAGATCTTTTCAATGTTACCTTCATCATATTCCATAAGTATTGCCCAAATCAACAATCCTTTAGCATGTCCAGATCTTCCATTTCCAGGGGTTCTTGGTACATATACTCATCTCAGGAAATGATAGGACATACAATTGTTAGAAACACATGACACTAAAAATAAAATGTTGAGGAAAATTTATTAAAGCAGAATCTTAAGAAATCATCTTAATGTTTCTGGCCAGAAACAGGCTCTACTCCTCTTCAGGAAAAGGGAGGGCTGAGCACAGAAGTGAAAGAAGCTTTATTTTTCTTAGCTTGACACAGTCCCTCCCTTCAGAGAACAGACTGATCATTTCCTTCCAGGTTACGATCTTTCTGATGTGTCCACTGTATGTTTCCTCCTAAATATGTACAAACATGCCCCTCCCATCATACATCCCATGTTCAAAAATGATGGAAAGCCATTTCTACAGGGTGTGTTATTTAATATTCAATTAGCCTATTAAACAGGTGCAATAGTGATTTGGTGAAATCAGATCATTGACCCCAATCAGTTTGAGCTGGATTGGCTATTATCTTAAGTTTGTGGTATTCTCAGAACCATTAAGACTTTCTGTTTGGCTGAGTCCATCTAGTTTGCTCAGTATTTCTGAGTGATTGAAATTTAATTGTTCTGTGGAAACTTAACCTTCCTTAATTTCTCACACTCTGAAAGTCCATTGATTAGTGGTACTTCCAAGTGGTCTTATATTACCTTGAAGCTTACAACAGTCTGTGAAATATAACTTTTCAGTATTTCTCACACAATGTTCCTCAAGTTTTGCATCTTCATTATAAGTAGAAGGATCTTTCTAAATCAAGCAATCAATTCATCAATGAACATTTATTATTAAGCACCTATATGTACCAGACACTGTATTGGCTAAACTTAGCTAATGAGTTGTACAAAGTCAGTGAAGATACTCAAAATTAATCTCTTGTGTCTACTTCTACTATGGGACTTTTTTTTTCTCACACATATTTGCCAGGGCAGGTAATCATGCATTCTTTAAAAAGTGTTAAATGGATGAGAGAAATATCCAGAGTCTGGAACTTGTCTAGAGTTAACTTAATCTTTTTTAAATTTTAAGAATTTAAAGTCTTAAGAGAAACATAGACTCATTCAGCTGTTGGTGCCTGCCCTCTCCACAACATCCCCACAAACACATTTTGTATATATATTTGTATTTATTTGTATACATATTGTTCTCCCCCCAGTATATAAATCCAAATAGATCTCTCTAGCTATTTCTATCTATCTCTATTTCTCTATCTATTTATCTTGATATATCTTTGGGTAGATATATCTACATATATAGATCTAGATAGGTAGATGATAGATAAATAGATAGATATTTAGATAGAAAGATAGACAGATAGATAGATGTATGGATATATAGAGAGTGAGAGAGACAGACAAACAGAGACAGAGAGATGGAGTTAGAGACAGAGAGAGGTATCCTTAGTGGTCTATGTCCGTGACTGGCACATATTAAGTACTTAACAAGTGCTTTTCAAATTGAAGTGCATGTCACAGGAGATTTTTTGTTATCATGGCTTCACATTCTAAAATTTAGGGGAGCCCTTCCTGGCACAAGAGTCAAGAGCCCAAACATTAGATAGTCATCTACAGTAGGACTGTCATACTCCCTGTATATTGACTTAGAAAACCATAAATTAGGAGATGGAGACAAGATGGCAAAGTAAAGGCAGGAACTTGCCCACCTCTCCCCCAAACCACTCCAAATTCCTTTAAATAATAATTAAACAAATTTTAGAGCATCAGAATACCCCCCCAAAAAAGTAGAACATTTTCCAGCAGAAGACAACTTAGAAAGAAAAGAAAAAGACTGTGACAGCAGGGTGGGAATCCAGTGCGCAGTCCCAGTATAGAGTTCAGCCCTACTCCAATCCCAGCCCTATGCTAGCAAAGCAAGAACAGATTTAGGGCTCTTTGATTAAGTGGCAGTACTGGTGGCTTCTAGATCTCTCAGCTCAGAGACACCAAAGATGACTTAGAACGCCAACAGAAAAGGTCTGTGGTACCAGAGTGGGAGTGCAGGGTTCAGTCCAGATGCAGACTACACTAGCATAGGCTGCAGCCCCAGCCCAGTGCTAGCAAAGTAGGAACTGGGATATGTACCTCTGAATCAGCAGCTGCATGGCAGTTTCTAGACTTATCAGCCTGGGTACACCAAACACACCTTGCAAGGTCTACAGAAAAGATTTGTCAGTAGGGTAAGAAAGCCTTGGAAAACTAGCTAACTTGGAATGGGCATGGGCAGTGTCTGGAGGCCTCAGCTCATATGAAGTCTTTTTATTAGCAGTGAGGAAGGATTCTGTTGCTTTAACACACTATATATTACATCTACAGTGGGGTAGGGACTCTTCTAACAGTTTTATGGCAGAAAAGAGTGCTTGTCTCAGATACCTAGAAGGATCTCTGAAAATAGCTGCACAAAATCCCTGAAGCTTGGGACAGTGCATCCTCCACCCTGGAAATAGAGCCCTACTTTAACAAGTAGTTAAAGTCCAGTAACAAGCTAGGAAAATGAGCAAACAACAAAAATAGTTTCTGACCAAAGAAAGCTAATGTGGTGACAAAGAAAATCAAAGTACACACTCAGAAAAAGATAACAAAATCAAAGCCCCTACATCCAAAGCTTCCAAGAAAAATAAGAATTGGGCTCAGGCCATGGAAGAGCTCAAAAGGGATTTTGAAAAATCAAGTAAGAGGTAAAAGAAAAATTAAGAAAAAAATTAAGAGTGGTACAAAAAAAAATACAAAAGACTAATGAGAAAAATGTCTTAAAAAGCAAAAGTGGCCAAATGAAAAAGGAGACTCTAAAGCTCACTGAGGAAAATAATTCCTTAAAAATTAGAATTGAGCAAATGGAAACTAATGACTTTATGAGAAACTAAAATACAATAAAGCAAAAGGAAAAAAGTGGAAAAAATGGGGGAAAAATGTAAAATATCTCATTAGAAAAACAACTGACCTGGAAAATAGATCCAAGAGCGATAAATTAAAAATTATTGGTCTACCTGAAAGTCATGATAAAAAAAAATAACTTGACATCATATTTCAAAAAATTAGCAAGGAAAGCTATCTTGCAATTCTAGAACCAGAGGGTAAAATAGAAATTGAAAAAAATCTACTGATCACCTCCTGAAAGATATTCCAAAATGAAAACTCCCAGGAGACAATTTAAGTATAATGAAGCCACAGTCAGGATAACACAAGATTTATTAACTTCCATATTAAAGGACTAGAGTGTTTAGAATATGATATTCTGGAGAGCAATGAAGCTAAGATTACACCCAAGAATCATCCACCCAGTAAAACTGTGTATAATCCTTCAGAGGAAAAGGTGGTCATTTGATGAAATAGAGGGTTTTCAAACATTTGTGATGAAAAGACCAGAGCTGAATGGAAAATTTGATTTTTTAAATAAAAGACTCTGGGAAAACATTAGGAGGTAATCAGGAAAATGATATAATAAGGGACTTAATAAGGTTTATCTGTTTACATTCCTATATGGGAGGATGATACTTAAAACTTTTTAGAATTTGCTCATTATTATGGCAGTTAGAAGAAGTATATATAGACAGAGGGCACAAATGTAAGTTGAGTATGAAGAGGTAATACCTTTTCTAAAAATGATGAAATTAAGAGGTGAGAGAAGAATGTACTAGAAAAAAGGTAAAGGGAAAAGTGGAATGGTGCAAATTATCTGCCACAAAAAAGAGGCAAGAAAAAACTTAGACAGTGGAGGTGAAAAGGGGGAGGAAAGGATGAGAAACCAAAACTTACTCTCATTAGAATGGACTCAAAGAGGAAACAATGTACATTCTCATATATGGTAGGGTTATAGAAATCTATTTTACCCTGCAGGAAAATAGGAGGGGAATGAGATATAGGAAGGGGGGATATAAAAGAGGGGGCATATTGTGAGAGGAGTAATCAGTACCAAAACACTTTTGAGGAGGGATAAGGTGAAAGGAGAGACTCAATGGTGGGACATATAGTTAGCAATAGTAATTGTAAAAAGAATTTTGAAGCAAGTTTCTCTGATAAGGAAGGCCTCATAAGAACCAAGTTCCAATTGATAAATAATCAAACAATATGATCTGTGCCCAAAGGATTATAAATTCATGCATATCCTTTGTCCTAATGACACCACTACTTTGGTATGAATACCAAAAGTAATCCCCTCCCCCTTCCAAAAGGAAAATGACCTATATGTACAAAAAATATTCATAGCAATTCTCTTCTCAGGGCAAAATAATTGGAAATTGAGGTGCTGCCCATCAACTAGGGAATGGCTCAATAAACTTGTGTGTGTTGATGATGGAATATTATGGTTCTATAGGAAATGATGAGCAGGATGCTCTAAGGAAAACAACAACAAAAACAATCTGGAAAGTCCTCCATGAACTCAAGCAAAGTGAAATGTATTGTATACAAAGTAATAGCAATGCTCTGGAATGACCAGTTGTAAATAACTGCTATCTATACGCAATAGTGCAATCATCTATGACTACTCTGAAGGACTTAGGATGAAAAATTCTATTCATACCTAGAACAGGAACTGATTGTGTCTGATGCAAACTGAAGCATTTCAATAGCTCAGTTAACTGGTAAAAAAAAATTAAAAAATAAGGCATTGGAACATATGCCAGTAACAAAAAGTAATTTTCACTGCTACCTTTTCCAAAAGCTTTTTTCCTTTACCTAAAGCTATATGTGAATCCTTTCCCAAGGGAAAGCTAGTAACAGAAACCTCCCAGGATAATTTTAAAGTCTTCATTTAGCATTCCATTCTCTCCAACATCAGCAGAATGTTGTGAAACTTGATGTGAAGGTAGGGGAGAGCATTGGTTCATCCCCTGGCTGCCCTTGGAAGTTAGAGATGGAGGCCTGTTTTCATGGCTTTGCAGGTGGCTTATTTGTATACCTATAACTCTTTGAAAGTAGAAAACCTAGGCAGGAGAACACCACATAGTTCAGAAATATAAAGAGTAAGCACATAGAAAAGCAACAAAAAAGGTGCCATTAAATCTGTTCCTGGTATAAGTAAATGACTTAAATCTTAATAATAGCTGACATTATTATAAAGCTTTAATGGGTATAAAGTGTTTTAAATATATTATCTCATTTGATTCTCACAATAACCCTGTGAGGTAGATTATTATTCTGCCCACTTTATAAATGAGGAAACAAAAACTTACAGAAGTTAGGCAAATTATCAGAATCACATAGCAATTAAGTGTCAAAAAATAAGATTTGAATACAGATCTTATGGACTCCAGTTCTCTCAAGCCAGCTTCTAAACTAAATGATGCTATTTAGAGGAGCAAAAGTCAAATCTCAGCTCTGTCATTTACCTGTGTTACCTTGTGTGGATAATTTACCTCTCTGAGCCTCAGTTTCCACAAGATGATCTCCAAATCCTCTCCCAGTCCTAGAGCTTTTATACTATGGTTCTTTGAAGCATTTACTCAGATATTTTTACTCAAAGATAAACATTAACTCAGAGATTCTGTTCAATATTTCATGCAGTGGGATCTCTTGAATCTAGGAAATGAATTAGCAAGAAAATACAAGTGCTAGAAATAGCTCCTATTACATATTCCTCTGCAACATATAATTATATATTCACATACACTTCAATACTTTAAAATAACAACAGTTTCAGTAATGTTGGTGCCTATACAGATAATACAATAGCTCTATTTCTTTAGAGACTATTTTATGAGTTATTCTGGCAAAGTTATGGTAACAAAAAAAATCTCCAAACTTAGAAAGGCCTGTGCTTAGACGATAGCCATCATTAGACCCATACAAGTCTTTTTAGCTTTGAAGGACCTACCAGAACTTGTATTCTACTATCATAGTTTTTGAGAATTCAGGGTCACCTAAAATAATGCTATTAGAGTAGAACTTAAATAGTCTGTTTAAAGACAGTGGCATCATTTGTTTTTAAATTCCTTCCTTCCATTTCTACACTTTTTATTTTCTCTGGATTATTTCACAGAGAATCAATAACTTCTACCAACTCTATATGAGTTTATCTAGTGATCTTTTTCTCCTAACATCCTTTCATGGAATTCTAGTCTAATAATTCTAGGCATTTATTAAATGCCTACTATTGACAGACATAGTGCTGAACTATAGTCATCTGACTGGAAGCAAATTCATTTGAACAGGGAGGGGAAAACACAGAGCATGACTTTCCCTGAATTAAGTCATACCAGGAGATAAGAGGTACCTTTTCTCAGAGAGTCCAACCTTTGACCTCCAAGCCCTGGAACAACTAGTTAGATGCAGTAGTAGGAAAAATTAAGCCCAAGGAAAGCAAGATAATGATGATAAAGTTTAGGGAATTTAGCCATCTAATTAGGCATAAAGGTAAGAGTAAGAGTATTGTGTGAGGAATGTAAAATGTAATAATTTATAAATACATTGCAAACATTAAAACACTATATGAATGGAGCTATTTTTATCATAATTGTTATTATTATTATTACAAAGGAATTCTTTGGGTAGGAGTTGCCCATTATCTACCATGTTGGTGCCTTGGAACAAAGTTCTGACCACTTCTCTCCAGTCTTGACATAACTCTTTCACAAAGATTCCAGTGAAACAGAGAAGTGTGTGAATGTGTTTGGAGATTGTGAGAAGAGGTATAAAGATACCAAGTTTTCCAATGCATCCTGGCCTTCATCATTCATCCTGACTTTTATCTTGCCACTGGACTTTGATGACTCTGGAAGAGAGAATGAATTTGATGACTTTGTGCAATTCTGCCTCATTTATATCCATATATATGTTAGTCAAGATTTAACCCTATGATGTCATTAGTCTTCTTAGAAAATGAAGGAAAAACAACAACAATAATTTGTGAATAAACAGATCCAGGGTAATAAGTAACATGTTCAAAATCTCAAAGAAAACATGTACTGTTATTGGAATAAGAAACCTAAGAAAAACAGCCCAAAATGTAGATAGGTCTGAATGATTTTTAAAAATCATGTTACTGGAAAAAAATATTGTTAAGTTAAAAAATATTCACCATGTACTACAAACATTGAAGTAAAGTTCTTTATTTCTCTTTTTATGGTTTAAAAGTGTGTCCTTAGAAGTTTAACATAGTAGATAGGGCACTGAACCACTAGTTATAGGATTCTGGGCTTGAATCCTGACTGCTACTTACTCCCTTTGTCACCTTAAGAAAGTTCCTTTAACCCTTCCAAATCTTTTTCTTCATCTGTGAAATGAAAAGTTTGTCCTCTAAGGTCCTTTCCAACTCTAAATTGATGCTTTTATTAAAATAGACCAGAGGGTGGGAGGTAAGTAATAGCCTCTCCATACTTGTTGAATTGAATTGAGTAAACAATTTGGATTTTGACAGCCCTTCCTTTGCCACAAGCCAAACTTCCAAATAAGCCCTGGCAAGATTGAACCCTGATTGAGCCCACACACATATGATTTACACCAGCTGTTTACTTCTCTTCTGAACCAACCCAGGTTACCTCTGGGCAACTACTGCCAGAAAACAGCGATAGATCAGACACAGAGCTCACAGCCCCCATTTGTACTCATCCCCAGGGGAGGACTGACTCAAAGACTTTATGGGCTGTCCACAGCAAAGAAGTCAGGAGAGTCTTGGCAAGATCAATGTTGAGCCTCTCAGGTACATTAACTCAGGGAAGCGGATATAATGTACCAGTCTAGATAAGATATTCATTCTCACCTGGTTTAACTTTCTCTCCTGGGTCAAGATTTCACTGATTTTTGGCTCTACTTCCTTTGATGCACCTGACATAGTAAGTGAGGCGTACTAGCCATGGGGAGATGGACTAGCTCTTGAAAAAACAGACTCTTTGATAGAGATGTAGTTACCAGGATGCATCAGGAGAGGCACCAATCCTCCTTTTTTGATACAAAAAACAAGGCAGAAGGGAACATTATGCAGTTTATAAGAGGGTTATCAGAATCATTGCTTGGAAGTGAGTAGCTACAATTAGGGACCTACATTTGGGCAGATGAAGCAGTTTTGTCCCTGTATAAAAGCTTGTCTTAAAACTGAGTAATTTCCTTTATCAATAAACAATGCTTCTGATTGTATTTCATGATGACACATTATAATACAATATGACCTTTAAAGGATGAAAAAAAATTGCTCACATTAAGATCCGTTCATCTGATTATTCCAACAGTGGGCCCTTTCTTCTCCCTCCCAGACTTATATTGGAGGCTTCTCAATGACTCCTTCAGAGGATATGTTGAATATGTAATGTCTACTTTTCCTATTTTCTTTCTTTCTTCTGCACTAATTACTGACTATTATATCTCCAAAGATTAATACCAACTCAGAGTTTCCAAAGAACTGGTAGATTCCCACAATGGACAGTTTCCTCAAGATAGCTTGGAGCTGAGAGCTTCTGTCCTGGCCATTGCCTAAGACATCCTTTTGAGTGGTGGCAGATTTCTCCTAGTAATCTTATAGAACTTTTCCTTCTAAAAAGCGTGTTATTTGACATTAATACAAGAGATCATGAGAATATAGATTAAGAGCTATAACGGATCTCAAAGATCACCTAATGCACGACCTTATTTTATATATGAGAAAAGTTAGGTATAGTGAAGTGAATGTTAGACTTAAGAGACAGGAAGACCTGATTTCAAATCTCATCCAAAGGTTTTACTTGTGTCTTCCTGGACAATTTATTTGACTTTGCTGGATCTCAGTTTCTTCTTCTAAACTGAAGTTGTCAGAGTTGGTATCTTCCAACTTTAAATCTATGATATTATGACTTACTAGATAATTGTGTGACTATTTAAAAGTCATATAACTAGTGAATACCTAAGGTGTGACTTGAACCAATTCTTCATGATGTTTAGCCAATGTCCTATCTACGGTGCTATGTAATCCTTCAAATGGAATTTCAAAAAAAAAAATCTATAAATTTGACTGAAATTAGCTCTTTCAGAAACAGTGAGAAAACCTTGAAGGAGTCACAGAATTTTAGAGCTAGAAGTGATCATCCAGCCCAATCCCTTATTTTTTCAGATAAGGAAACTGAGAAAAGAGAACTTATGGGATTTGCACATGAAAATCTACCCTGTTAATAATAGAATAGTGCCTAGACTCTTGGTCTCCTAGTCCAGAATTTTTTCCAATGAGAGACTTTAGGGGACAGTATTTCAATACTGTATTTCAATTCCAATAGTTCAAGGTGTTATCTTTATTTCAGTGGCTTCATCAATTCCTTGGATCCATCTTCTGTGTTCTTCCAAAAAGTGCTTCCTCATTAATTTCTAAAGCCTTACTCTCAGAGAAGCAAATGAAGAACAAAGTCACAGAGTCAGAATTGGAAAGAACTTTGGAGGCTAACTAATACAACGCTCATTTTGTAGATGAGGAAACAGTCTGAGAAAGGTAAAGGTTATAAAGGCAGCAGATTTTGAATCCCTTTCCTCTCATTCAAAATCTAACCCTCCTTCCATTGTATCATGCTGCCTCTCAAGGAGTCTGTAGTCAATTGAAGGGAAATACTTTTTGGTTTGTTCTCAGAGATTATTAGAAGCATTATTTTCTGGCTTTGTAATTTCAGTTAGTTGTGTCTAGAACACAACACAATGTTTCATAAATAAGCTTTCAAAGAAAGAAATTTATTGTATCTGGGAGCTGTAAACTTATATTTATGGTTTAACCACAATGTTTATGGTGGGTGTAGAGAATGTAAACTATCTTCAGGAAAATTACATTAATGTAGTCTAATATAGTATGATACTCAGTATATTGAAAACATTTTATTTATAACAGAGGATCCCATGAATAGGAAATGATATTTCTAAAGAAACACCCTTCCTGAACAGGAGCTGTCTATCAGATAAGCCCTTACATTTGGGGGGTTAAGGCCCTTTACTGATAGCTTTGGGTGGTTAAAAATGGTTTAGGCTAAGGCCCAAGGCTTGAAAAGGAAAAGTCCCCTGAGGTTTGATTGCAGTTCACAACAGAACTGAATTTGGTCAGGCTTATAAATTATCTGCAATTTCTGTTTGCCCCTAAGATAGTGCAAATGCCTGCCTTGCAGACAGACTTGTTCTTTCAAATTATAGTGAAAAGTCTTGCTTGTGGAGGGAGATGTGTAGGAGAGAGTGAAAAGCTTCCAATTAGCTTTTTAAAATAAGTCACATAGGCAACCTAGGTACAAACTTCACTTTTGCAAAAGATAAGTTTTGAGGATATAAATTAATGAATAAAAATGATTGAAAATGTCAGGAATAGAGAGGAATCATAACAAAATGGAAAGAGAATTTACTTTGGAGTCAGAAGCCCTACTTTTGAGTTTTAACTCCAAAAATCCTTGTGTAACCTCTAGTAAGCCATTTGACTCAGTTTCTCTTTTTATAAAATGACAGGATTGGACTAGATGATGTGATCATAAATTTAGGATTCCAAGGACCTTAGTTATCATCAAGCTTAACATCTTATTTGTAAGATAAGAATAGAGAACCAATGTTTCCAGTGGAGTCACAAAGGTAATAAATGATAGAGCTGAGACTTAAATCAAGAAGCTTTGACTCTTGAGTCATGATTTTCCCCTCCTATATTGTGTTTCCTCATCCTCATCCTTTTCCATGATGAAGTCTATGATCTGATTTTAGAGTCCACTTATGTGATGGGATGTTATGTGATGAATAAGTCCATGACCCCATTGTAGAACAGGTCATATAAATATCATTCAACTGTTTTCTGTCAACCATAAGGTCTCTTCTAATTGGGTGCTAAGAATTCCATGGATGTGCTAAAAGGTCATCCTTACTCTTCAGGCCAATTAATCCACAAGACCTCTAGGTACAAGGACAACTTCAGTAGATGGATACTTCTTTTTCTCTTCCCCCCCCCCATACAAAGGGCCTCAAGCTATTGATTTATGGTTTCTTAGGCAAGTCTGTTTCTGGAATAAGTTTGCCTACTGTTTATATTTTCTTTCTTTTGGTACATAGTCTTATATGATCTAGAAAAGTAGCTGCATCTTCCCTTCTTCCTGCGTATCTAAATAATAGGTATTGGTTACTAGAGTAGTTGCACTGAAAATCAAGGCAGCTAAGAGGGAAACAGTCTTCTACACAGAAAAAGAAAGTGCTAAAAAGTGTAAATTCTCTCTGGAAGAGAATTGAAGTGAAATCTAAAGTAGATCTCTCAAAGAAACTATTTGCAAATGTCCCCTGTCTTGAATTTTAGCCTTTAAAATGACTGCAATCATTGTATGACCCATCATTGCACACTTTATTTTCTATGTAGAAATAAAACCATCAGGTCTATATCTCATTCATGTATGTTCTCTGGATAGTTTTTTTTTTTAATTTCCTTCTCCCAACTCCTTTGTTGTTGTCGTTGCTACTACAGGGTCTGTTCAACCCTGCCTAATTCCCCATTAGCCCATTTTGGAGTTTTCTTGGCAAAGATTCTAAATTGGTTTGCCATTTCCTTCTCCAGCTCATTTTAATTAGAATCCAAAAGTAAGTTCTTCATCAGGATCAAAGATTGGCAAGTAATTGAAATAGTAGGTGCTTAATTATCCAATTGGTGAGAGAGGCAACCTCAGATAAATAAATCCAGTATAAACTTTAAGGATAGGTTAAAGGAGAGGGATTGGCAAATGATATCAAACCCTATGGCCTTACCATGTCTGGCAAGTTGCTATGTTAGACCACAATCCCTATCTTTTTCTACCCCACCTCAAATCAATAATGGGAGCAATTTTCTAAGCAGTTGTCTGATAAAAAATGCTCTAGCAAGGAGATAAGAAATCACTGTAACAGCTAAATGGAAGATATATTGGAGTAGGGAAAGACTTGAGGTAGAGAGATAAATTAAGAGGTTATTCCAATAGATCAGCCAAAGATGATAAAGGTCAGTGATGAAGGTCATTAATAAGGTAGTGGTAATATGAATAGATGGAAGGGAGTATATTCAAGAGATGTTATAAAGGAAGAAAAAGTAAAATTTAACAATAGATTTAATATGGGTGAATGGGAGCGAGGATTCAAGGATTATACCAAGCTTAGAAATTATGGGGCTGGGGAGTTTATAGTAATAGGAAGTTGGGAAGAGAGGAAGTTTTTTTGGATAAAGATAATGAGTTCTGTTTTAGACATGTTGAATTTGGAGTGTCTCCTGGATATCTAATTCTAGCTGACCAGAAGGTAACTGTTAATGTGAAAATGGAGAATCATAAAATTAGATACATAGATCTTGGAATCATCTGCAGAGATGATAATTGAATCTATCTAAACTGATGGGCTTACCAAAGGAGACAATTTAAGGCAAGAGTTTTTAACTAAAATCCATAAGTTTGTGTATACATACAAAGATAGATAGACAGACAGATAGATGGCTAGATGGTTAGATAGATAGATAGAACTGTTTTAAAATAATAGGTTATCTTTGTAATTCTGTGAAATTCTTTTTTTTTTCCCTGCCAAACTTGCAGTATTTATTCTCTCTTGTTTTTTAATAGCCTTTTATTTACAAGTTATATGTATGGATAATTTTACAGCATTGACAATTGCCAAAACTTTTGTTCCAATTTTTCCCCTCATTCCCCCCATCCCCTCCCCTAGATGGCAGGATGACCAGTAGATGTTAAATATATTAAAGTATAAATTATTCTATGAAATTCTTATCCCGATAATTAGTTCATAGTCTGAACCAGACTGTCCAAAGGGGTCCATGACACACAAAAATGTAAAACTCTGATAAGAGGTAAATAAAGGGTTTATCTAAGATACATTCAACCTCTAAATCCATGGCACTTATGATCTTTCATCTCTAGTTCATTCTTACCCAGCTGCAGAAATGAAATTCATATAATTTGCCCTGCTCAAAAATGTTCAAGGTCTCTCTATTATCTTTAGGATAAAACACAAAATCTTTAGCTTAATATTTGATATCCTACATTATCTGACTCCTGTACAATTTTCCAGCCTTATTTCAAATAATATTATCAGAGCTTTAAAGTTTATCAAGTTCAATACACTCACTTTACATTTTAGAAAAAATAAGTCCTGAGAACATGTCAGAATTAAGTGAAGTGATTCACTCAAAGTAATGAATCATTTTAGAGACAAGGTTCAGAAACCATGTCTTACTTTTAGTTTGGTACTCAAGATGATGATGAGGATGATGGGGATGAGGATGATGACAAATCCTGATATTTGTATAATACTTTGAGGTTAACAGTGTGTTATTAACATTATTTCATTTGAGCTCTCACAACAACCTTATGACCTAAGTTGAAAAATGAGGTTGAGAGAGATTGTTATGTATAATCACATAATTAGTGTTAAAAGCAGGATTAGAGCCAAAAGTCTTTCTCTTCTAACTACAATTGCAGTATTCTTACTATATATTACATGTTAATAGGTTACTGATGTGGAAATAACTTTAAGTATCTAGAAATAGGTTCATAGATTTTATATCTATAAGAGAAATAAATCATATAGTGCTTCCCTCTTTGTATTTAACACGAGTTGGATGAGGAGTCCTAACTAGAGGTGTATATTTGGACATCAGCTGAATGAAGGAAGTAGCTAAGAGAAGATGCTGAACTCTTGGAGTTGGAGAATAATATAGAAGGTCTTGCTATTACTTTCAGTAATAAGAACTGAAACAGAATGTGAGTGGTTTGGCATTAGTATTAAAAACAAATTGACCTTTCTATAAGTCTCAGTGTACAAGTTTGATGGATGAGAATCCATAATTCTTTCTAAGTAGTCTCAGGCATCCTAAAAAATTCAAACTTCATATTGCACAAATTAGATCCAAATCAAATTAGTCTATTGTATTTTAGTAGCTGGGAATTATCTATGTATATATGTATAATAAAAGAAATTCTTAATTAGGGTTCATTGAAAGAAAAGATTTTCCAGGAAGCTGCCTTATAAATCATATTTTCTGTGTTCATGTGCACTGTTTCAAAATGCCATAGCACCCTAGTCTAATCTCATCTGATAGAAATATTTATATATTTCTCTAACTAAGTTAGGGAGCTTCATCTTTTAAAGAACAATACCAAAAAAAAAAATTGTGCTCTTTAAACATATATGTGGTTGTGATTTTTTTTTCCTTTTGATATTGAAATAGAAGATTTTTTAATAGAGCAATAAAACATCTTTCCTAATTGCTACATATTGTCATAGTATTGTGATCATATTGGCTATTTTAATTCCTTATTACTAATGGCAATTGCTCAATTTAGAATAGGCATGGAAGACAAAGCTGTATCATGAAAACAATATTGGAATGAGCTTCAGGAAATCAAGGTCTGATTCTCCTTCTATCATTTACTATCAGGGCAAAATCTTAATGGTATTTTTCCCTTGGGGTATATATCATAAGATCTAAATGAAGGAATTCAGGCTATTTTTAATAAACTACCAAAGAGAATTCATGGTAGAATAAAGACAAGAATTCCACAAGATGTATTCTTATAGATGGGTTGCAATTTACATCAGTTGGTGGCGGGGAGGGAGAGAAAGAGGGGAAACATTTCCATTGATGAGAACACAGTTCCATTGAAGTACTGAGGTTTGTCATGCAAGTTTTTTCTATAGAGTACTCCAACTTCAAAACATAATTGCATAGGTGACCTTCCTCTATAGACATTCTTTCCAGTGATATATTGGTCATAACCTATTCTATGAGATTCCCATTGATTCTCTTAACTCTACATAGAGGGTTTGCTCCATGTTCTCTTCTCAAACTTTACTGCCATTGTAAAAATGTCAAAAGAACACACAAATTGGAGCAGCTGGGTGGCACAGTGAATAGAGCACCAGCCCTTAAGTCAGGAGGACCTGAGTTCAAATCTGTCTCAGACACTTAAGACTTCCTAGCTGTGTGACCCTGGGCAAGTCATTTAATCCCAATTGCCTCAGCCAAAAACACACACACACACACACACACACACACACACACACACACAAATTGTTCATCAGTTATACCTCACTCTGTATGATTGAGCCCTCTTCTTTTAAAATCACATTCATCTTTGGTAATATCCTCTACATAACTTCTCCTTCATAATTCCTTGTTTATAATGTATATATTTATAAAATGTAATAATATAACATATATTGCAACCTGTTCATGCCCACTACATGTTTCCATTTCCCTATGGATGATGATAAGCTTCAATTCTTCAGGGACTTCATTGTTCTGTAACTCTAGGTGACACAAAGTTACTGGAAAAATATTGGTACAGTATTTTAAAGGATGGACCTTGATTTCAAGGCAAAGCTTATAGTCATTAAAATTCTTTTACTGGCTAGCAGTTATTAAGTTCAAGCTTATTTTAGGAACATCAAGGCAATATGCCCATTGGCAACATTCAGCTTAGACTAGGAGACTAATCTCCATAAAGATGCAATGATGTCAGGAGAATAATGTGCCCAAAATTCAATGAGACCAAGAAAGCAATAGAGATTTGCAGTCACCTCAAATCATCAGAAGCAGCACCTAGAAGAACAAGGTATCTAGTAGAGACTTGCTCCTAAAATGACACACCCATTGGCAGTCCCAGTGAGATCAGGATGATGAGAGATCTTGCACTATGGCAGGTATTCTCTACATATAGATCCCTCCTGTGTGATCCCTATGTTTGATCAGTCTTCTATTAATGGTACTTATATGATTTGAGTGGGAAGGAAGAGAGAATGTTCTATCATGGCTTACCATGCTATTTCAGAAAATTTCTTTTCTTTGGGGAAAAATATTTTGCTATTGCTCAAAACAATTTATCCTCTCCTCATTTTCAATTATGGATCCAATTCATTTTCCATTTATAGTGCCTGTCCTTTCTATAGATTGTCTATCCAACTTCATATTAAAGCTTCAAGGATAAGCATTTTTCACTCAATGAATGTGTGAATAAGCTAAACTCTTTCAAATGGTTTTATATATATATAAAGGCCTGACATAATCAAATGCCATCCACAAACAGCAACAAATGAAAAACATCATCTATAAAGAATCCTTCTTCGGCTGAATTTCCTTCATGACAGCAGCAAACCCTTCTGGCAAACATACTTAATCCTTTATTATCTCTCACTTGATTATGGTTTGTCCTTCATTCTGGAAGAGTACCATGATATCACAGAGGTGACATACAAATGAATTGGATTCAAGTAAGGAAGGGCTGCGCAAGGTTATCTGCCTCACTTTCTCCTCCAAAGCCCCATGAGTTCAATGGTCACATATAGATTAGGATGCCTGGAGATGGCCTTGGATGCAATAGGAGACATTGATCTTTTTAAGAAAAAGTCTTCAACAGGTCTCAGTTTGACTGAAGCCGCACCTATTCAGTGATTAAGACTAGCTAATAACTGAGGCAAAAATCTCCTCTTTTACCACCTCCAAAAAATATAAATAAATAAATAAATGAATGAACAAATAAATAAATAAATAGATGAATAGATGGATAAATAAATAAATAAATAAGTGGATAAATGAATGGATGGATGGATGGATGGATGGATGGATGGATGGATGAATCTGGTAGGGGAAGACCCTCAGGGTTTCTGGCCAAAGCAGAAATGATGTGTATTTACTTTCAATTTGAGTCAGTCAGGACCCAAACCATACCAAATGGCACTTGATCTACTCTACCTCTAAATTCTAGGCTATGTTTCATGGTCCAGCTCAAGTTCTATGTTTTCTATCAGTCTTTCTTTAACTAACTCAAAATTCTGTTTTCGATTTGTGAATTCCAATAATACTTCACTATTTGTAGCAACTGGGTTCCAAATTTATGAGTATAAGGATACCAAACAAGTCTGACTCTGGTTTTATATTTTCCAAAGATTCATCACTCTTAACATGAATAATTTTTGTTTTCAATTTATGAAATAAAACAAGCATTTCTATAACAGTACAATAAAAAATATGACCATACATGAAACTGCAAATCTACTATGTACAACTTGTTATTTCTTTCTAATATACCACAAAATAATATAAATTTCTTTTTGTCTCTTTTTCCCTCCCCCACTCTAGAGATGGATGCCATTAGACATATGTACGTAAATATATATCTTTATATGTGTGTGTGTCTATATGAATAAACACATATATGTTGTGTGTGTGTGTGTGTGTGTGTGTGTGTGTATATATATATATATATATATATATATATATATATATATATATATATATATATCCCATATATACTAGAGTATAAGCCGAGTTTTTCTGCCTAATTTTTGGGCAGAAAATCCCCTCCTCGGCTTATACTCGAGTCACTAGATAAAACATGTGTAAATATCCCTTTGAATGCCCCCCTGCTGTGTAGTATATAGCGCGAGTGCTGACTGTGATACTACAGGGCTGGCCGTTTCTATGGTGATGCGGCTGTTCCTGTAGTATCACAGTCAGTAACCGGACTGTATACTAATGCTGGCAATACGCTCTACATACGTATACCGGCACCCGCTCTCCTCCTCTGCGGGCACCGGTGCGCTACCTAAACCTACTGATATAATAAGTTTTCCCAAATTTTGGGGTTAAAATTAGGGGCCTCGGCTTATATTCGGGTTGGCTTATACTCGAGTATATATGGTATATACACATAAAATCATTATATATATCCTTCTACTCATTAATTCTTTTACTGAATGATCCCAAGAATATCATTTTTTCACATATCTTTTATAGTTGGGTATTTATAATAGTCAAAATAACTTAGTCATTAAATCTTATTCTGAAAACAATTTTGCTATTACTTCTCATTTCACACTTCAATATTTCTTGCAAGTCTTTCCACGTTTTTCTAAAAATCACTGAAAGGGCAACTAAATAGTACAGGGGGTAGAACCAGCTTTAAAGTCAGAATTACTCTAGTTCAAAACTCGGGTTTTTTAATCTAGCTGTGTGACTCTGGGCAAGTCAATTAACCCTAATTGCCTCACCAAGCTAGATAAATAGATAAATAAATAGATAGATAGATAAGTAAATAAATAAATAACAAAGAAATAAGTAAATGAGTAAATAAATAAAATGAATGAATAAATATCATTGAACTCATCATTTCTTATAGCACCATAATTTTCCATCATAATCATATAGCACAACATGTTCTGCTGTTCCTAAATTACATAGTTAACATTTTGGATCACATACTTTTTAAATGGTATTAATGTATAGTATTTATTGGTATTATAAATGTAAGGTCCTTGTTTAATGACAAGTAACTGTACTTCCTACTAAAGGGATGGGATTTTTTCAATCTTGATATTGTCACTGTACATGAAACCAGAAGACAAAAGAAAATTGTAGTCAAATAGAAGAATATTTTACTAGCTCTCCTTATAGTTTGCCCAGAAGAAAATCAAAAAAGTAAGTGAACTGGGCTTAATGGCTATAAAGATGCATAATCGGAAGGTATTTGATATAAAATTGTTATCCTTTGAATATTTATTGCCCTCAAATACTGATATAATTAGATCCCAGTCATATTTAGAATAATTAAATTTTAGATCTAAAGGAATATTAGTGGAAAGAGTACTAAACTTAGAGGCAGGAAAACTAGTGTTTAAATCTTGCCTTTAACACTATCTGTGTGATTATGGAGAAAATCACTTAATTGCTCTGAGTCAGTTTCCTTACTACTAAAAGGGGATAATAAAATCTCTGAAATCTGTGTAAGGCTGCTGTCATTCCCGAATGAAAGAGTATCCATGAAGAGCTTCATAAGTAACAGCCATTATTATAAATTTCTAACCTTTTCCTATGAGACCTGAATGAATTTAGAACAGAGAGATGAAATAAGTGTTGAAGGTTACTCAGCTTTTAAGTATCAACCAGGACTAGAACCCAGGGTTTGTGTTTCACAGTTCCACTCCATTGTCTACTCCAAGTCTGGAGCCTGCTTGTCTGTGATTATTCCACCCAGAGTAGTGAAAAAAAAAAAAAAAGTCCAGCAAGTTTTTGATGCTCTAGAATTATCAAGAGTGGAAAAGATGTTCATTCGCTCCATGAAATTCATCAGTGACACCTGTGTCTAGGAGGAAACGCAGCTTTGCTGTATCTTGTCATTAGGTATGCTATATCATTGGAGAGTATAGCAGCAACAGGCCTTTTCTTATGGGAAGTCTGCTCCCCATGTCTGCTTGTGCTCTTGCCTGTGATCAAGTTCTGGGCTATTAACAAGGAAAAAGGAAGCCCTTCTTTATAGCTGTGCAAGCGGATAGAAATTTCACACTCTGCATTATCTCTGTCACCACTTTAGGAAATTAAATTTCTTATGGAATTGGCAATACAATTACCTCTCCTTCTCCCTAGTGAATGAAAAGGCACAGATGAAGATCACTGATTGAGAAGAGGTCTCTAGTTCAGGATTTCTTAAACTTTTTCTACTTGTAATCCCTTTTCATCCCAGAAAGTTTTATGTGATTCTGAGTATATAGCTATATAAAATAAGTGTACAAATCATTTTCTAATCATAATCACAAATTATAATTTCACAACCCCTCACATTCAATTTCTTGATTTGGGGTCACAACTTACAGTTTAAGAAGTTTTGATCTAGTCCAATTCCTTTGTTTTACAAGTGAGGATACTGGCACTCATGGAGGTTAAATGGCTTGCTTGCCCAGGGTACACAGGTAATATGCAAGAGGGAATTTGGTTTAAACATAGGTGTTCTAACTCTAGGGTTTATATTCTGTCCACTGTACATATTGCCTCCAGATGGAAAGAAACCATACTTCTCACATTTTGTCACATTGGATTTAGGAAAGAAACACACATCCATTATTTTTCTGTCTTCAAAAACACCAGGTCTTAAAAGCTACTAAAATGAGGTTAAAAGCCTTTCAGTGTAAAGTCACATAAATAAAATCATTCATGTGGGTTTGTTTGGGCAAAAGCAAACATGAGCACATTCATACACGGTCTCCCTCACATACACACATACACACACACGCTCACACACATGCATATACACATAAGCAACAACTCAACAACACTTTAGACAATTAGAAGCAGCTGCTTTCTATAAAGGAAAATCTTCCCCAGTGAAAGCAGTCAAATCCTGTTGCCATCTGTGATGGGCTGTCAATTGAGGATTTAGTGTTCTTCCAACCTTGGCCCAGGCTATCAGCCTTCTTCAATTGATTTCTTCATTATTTTCCCAGAATGTGCATAAGATAAAGGTTAGCTAAATCCCGAGGATATCGTCTACCTTTTCCAAGCCATACTATTAAGGTGCTGTACCTAATCAGAATTAAGTCCAACTGTAAGTAATGGCTCTACTGTAGCATTCTTTGAAAGATGCTATTGAGAAGTATCTGGTGACAGTGTGGAAGAGAAATATCCAGGGCCTTTCTCAGGGATGAACCCATTTCCAAAACTGGGAAATCTCAAAAAGCCTGAATCAACTGGGACCAAAACATATCATTTTATGAAGTTTCTAGGAATACCAAATTTGGAGGATTAATCGTTGATTGTCAGGGCAGGAAGGATCTTTGCAGTTCTGAAGAAAAATTGCCTAGATTTTGGTGTCAAAGGAGCTGGAATCAAATCTTAGCTCTTCTATTTACTACTTGTTATAAGGATTCTGAGGTTCTTTTCAAATTCAAATTTCTAATTTTATAAAGGGATTGAATTAAATGACCTTCTAAGATCCCTTTAAATCCTAAAAGCCTATGATCCCATCATTTTCTCTTAAGATACCTAAGAAGGTAAAATAATTTACTGAAAATCACATGGATGGTAAATGACAGAACTGGGATTAGAAGCCAAGTTTTCTGAACTTTCAGGTCGTATATTCTTTGCACTAAACTCCAAAGACTCCATTACAACCCTCCAGATAAAACAACCATCATGTCAAGAAAAAAGGTAATATTGTTCAAGGATTTCATTTCTCTTGGCTTAGTTTAATGTACAAGCAGCCCTGTTGCCAGGATCTAAAACAAACTCTTCCTCCTATGGTTCATTCTCAGCCACAGTAATTAATCAGAACAGGAAAGCCCTGATTCACTAGTGTGGAAAAGTAGGAAGAAATAGCATTTGCAAAATAAAATTATTTCAAATCTTATCTGAACGGGTTAGTTGTGCTTAATTATCTACAATAAATGTATTAGAAATAGAAGTTTTAAATATCTTCAAATGTATAGATACATTGTTGAGTTATGACATCATCTTTTGAGTATGAGAGCAAAGATTATTAGTTTACTGGAACCATTATGAGGACCAGCTATTGATTAGAATTCTTAGAGGAAACTCTTTGTAGTGATAAGAGTTATAAAGGCTTCCAAAAATTGCCTTCCATGTGGAAGGACGTTGTAGTTTGTAGGATGTGGTTGCCAAGCTAGCTCCATGCCTAACTGATCCTTTTCGGGGATAAAAAGTTTTTTCTATAATTAGAACTTCCTGACCCCATTTCTTCATATGTAAAAGAAGAAGGTTGGACTAAGTGGTCTCTAAATTCCCCATCATCTCTAGGTCTATGAGCCAATGACAAGTAGGCAGATTGGAAAAAAATGTGGAGACCCTCATTAAGTCTGGGGAAAGCAGAAATGCAAAAGTGTGAATAAAACTTTTAGCAGGAATACTTGTGTGATTGGATTTCATTATGCTTTCATTATACCTCAAAGATTCACAGTTTTGTTAGTGTGTGTGCTCTCTCCGCCAGCGGGGATTACAATCTATGATGACCACGTAGTTTAAAATCAGCCAGAGTCAGGAATTCAGGTTAAGGGAAAATCTTCAATCTTTATTCTTTTTGAGGTGAAGGGGAATTAGCAATGTGAGCATCTGTGACAGGAACCAGCCAGCAGTCTCTTCTGCCTCTCTATCTGCCCCTCTACCTCCACCCACCAAAATCGTCATTTCCTATACAACACATCAGGACTTGCACAAAAAGGGGGGGGGGCATTCTTTCTCCAAGCATATATATTAATAGAGTATGGTCCAATTACTATTTAGCCTCATGTGCTTGGGACCTCAGTGCATCAACTCGAGCTTCAGCCCATTACAACAATCACTTTACAATTTAGTAGATAATTTTTTAGAGTTTGTTTCTCTTACCCCCCAAAATAAACATTTTATTGTAGTCAATGTGGTAATAAATCTCAATGAACTCAGCTTGATAGTCTTTAGATATCATGTAAGCAATCCACCAGCCAAGTCTGAAATCTTTCCCAGCTTAAGAAGAATGAATTGGTTGTGTTGACTCAAAAGGGCAGAACCAGTAGCAAAGGTTGGAGCTTTATACTCTAAAGCTAGTTATGGAAGTTATCATGTTCCCCTTAAATCTGAAACAAATTGGGGCTTGCAGTAATGAAAAACATCTGAATAATAATACCTATACCCAAGTGGAATGCAACTGCTTTCTGGAGATAATATGTTCCCCATTCCTTGAGGTCTTCAAGCAGAGTTTTTCTGTCTCCTTGTAAATGATGGTATAGTGGGGATGATTGTCATGGAGGGAAGGATTGGACAAGAGCACATCGATAGTACAATGAAGAAACAAAAGAGACTGTCAGTGAAGAAATCCCCACTGTAGAATGTGTAACAATAGCCTTGTCACATTTATATAACACTTTTAACTTAACAGAACACTTGTCTCTATGGATTTTCATGGTGGCATTGGGTCACAGACATGATCCCTCATTTTCAGAACTTTAGAGTTCACCTCATCCATTCTATACCAGAATAAGTTTCTTCCTCACTACATCTCTGTTCTAGTGGTCATTGAGGTCCCTTTTGGTGATTTCTAAATTTGGGTAGCTCACTGACTCCCAAGGCAGATTGTCAGACTCTTGGATGGCTCTTTTTCTTCCATGGAACCTCTCTGGAATGTCCACTCATTAATCCTACTTAATCCTATAGAAGCTCTCTACCACATATCTAGTGGTCATCCAGTCTTTGTTCAATGACCCCAATATGTAGGAAACTCACTGACTCCTAAGGCAACCCATTGTAGAACCCATTCTACCTTAGGATAGTTCTTTTTTTAGAAGTTGCATTTTTTTATTATAGCTTTTTATTTATAAGATATATGCATGGATAATTTTTCAGCACTGACCCTTGCAAAAACCCAGTCCTCCCCTAGATGGCAGGTAGATCAATACATGTTAAATATGTTAAAGTATATGTTAAACACAATATATGTATACATATCAATACAGTTATTTTGCTGCACAAGAAAAATTGGACTTAGAAATAAAGTTTAAAAAAACCTGAAAAGGAAATAAAAAATGAAAGCTGACAAAAACAGGAGTGGAAATGCTATGTTGTGGTTCACACTCATTTCCCATAGATCTTTCACTGGGTATAACTGCTTCTCTTCATTATTGAACAAATGGAACTGATTTGGTTCAACTCATTATTGAAGAGAGCCACTTCCATCAGAATTGATGAGATCATACAGTATTGTTATTGAAGTGTATAATGATCTCCAGGTTCTGCTCATTTCATTCAGTATCAGTTCATGTAAGTCTCTCCAGGTCTTTCTGAAATCATCCTGCTGGTCATTTCTTACAGAACAATAATACTCCATAGCAAAATGGACACATATACCACAATGCACAGTTTGATAACTTTTTGAGCATAGTTCCAAATTGCTCTCCAGAATGGTTGGATGCATTAATGATGATTTGGAGCATCTTTTCATATGGCTAGAAATAGTTTCCATTTCTTCATCCAAAAATTGTTCATATCCTTTGACCACTTATCAATTGGAGAATGGCTTGATTTCTTATAAATTAGAGTCAATTCACTAGATATTTTGGAAATGAGGCCTTTATCAGAACCTTTGACTATAAAAATGTTTACCCAGTTTATTGCTTCCCTTCTAATCTTGTCTATATTAATTTTATTTGTACAAAACCTTTTTACTTTGATATAATCAAAATTTTCTATTTTGTGATCAGTAATGAACTCTAGTTTTTCTTTGGTCGCAAATTCCTTCCTCCTCCACAGGTCTGAGAGGTAAACTATCCTATGTTCTTCTAATTTATTTATAATCTCACTCTTTATGCCTAAATCATGAACCCATTTTGACCTTATCTGCCATACTAATTTCCAATTTTCCCAGCAGTTTTTGTCAAACAATGAATTCTTATCCCAAAAGCTGAGGTCTTTGGGTTTGTCAAATATTAGATTATTATAGTTATTGACTATTTCGTCCTGTGAACCTAACCTATTCCACTGATCAACTAGTCTATTTCTTAGCCAATACCAAATAGTTTTGGTGACCGCTGCTTTATAATATAGTTTTAAATCTGGTATAGCAAGGCCATCTTCATTTGATTTTTTTTTTCATTAGTTCCCTTGAAAGACTTGACCTTTTGTTCTTCCAGAAGGATAGTTCTAATTGTTAGTAATTCTTTCCTTACATCAAACCTAAATATATCTCTTTAAATTGATGGCCATTGTTCTAGTTCTGCCCTCTGGGGTCAAGTAGTTCCTGTTTAATCTCACTTCACATAGCAGCCTTTCAGATACTCAAAGTTATCATGTTCCCCTTAAATCTTCACTTTTCCATCCTAAATATTGCTAATCTCGAGTAATATTCATGTAATATTACTTGGACATTCTGTTCAACTTCTGGACATATTCCTGAATTCAACACAGTTTCTAGAAATATCTAGAGCAAAGTACAACAAAACTGTCACCTCCCTTCTGGACAATATACTTTCATTATCAAAGCCCAAGACTCTATTAATTTTTAAAAATATATCCTCATGTCATGATGTGGCATTAGTTTGTTGCCTACTAAGCCCCTTGTTCTTTCTCATAAAAATTCTAAAATTGATGTTGGATAAGGAAACTGAAGCTTGAGTAGGAAGAAAGGAGAACTGGATCAAATGTGTTGGATAATTGTCCAAAGTCACATAGTTAATGCTAGAATCATAATTAAAACTTGTAATGACTTGTTTGGTTCCCCACTCGTCTTTCCAGGTAGGATAAAAAAAACCCTCTATCTATATTTTGAACTTTTATATAGCCTTCAGATCAACTTTGATCTATGGCAGAAAAAATACAAGTAATACTGAGTTAGTAACTCAACATTATTAAGTCAACCTTACTACTAGGCCCTATTCAACATTATTCTCTGGCTCTAATAATTAGGATCTTGCTATGTTCCCTTCTCCTGGTATCTTAGTTCCAAAAACCAGGCTTCTATCTTGTCCCTCAAATACCTGAGCCTCTCACAAATTCCTGAGTTCTTCTAGGATTGACATATTGTCTTACAGCCCTAAACTTATTCTTTAAATTTTATTATTTTTGCTATTACAGCTTTTTATTTTCAAAACATATGCATAGATAATTTTTCAACAATGATCTTTGCAAAACCTTGTGTTCCAAAATTTTCCCTCCTTTCCCCACATCTCCTCCCCTATATGGCAAGTAATCCAATATATCTTAAACATGTTAAAATATATATGTTAAATCTAATATATGTATACATGTCTATAAAATTATCATGCTGCATAAGAAAAATCAGATCAAAAAAGAAAAAAATGAGGAAGAAAACAAAATGCAAGCAAACAATAAAAAGAGTGAAAATGCTATGTTGTGATGCACACTCAGTTCCCACAGTCCTCTCTCTGGATGTAGATTAGCTCTAAACTTTTCAAGGACTGAAATCTTGTTTCTAAACTTTATACTCTAAAGCTAGTATTTCCTGATGTGACTATCTATGCTGAAGGCTTCCTCTCTTTACCTGCAATTAAAGGGGGCTCCCTTTCTGATGGCTGGTCCCTGTACCTTAACCATCCCAAGGCTGATCTATCTTCCGACTGACCAAGGTAAAGAAAAACCAGAACTTGAGCCTCTAGACACTTAACTTTTTGTTCCCTTTGCCCTACACTGACTGCTTTATGATTATTACCAATAACTGGGAAAGAAGATAAAGCCAGGCACTGAGTCCAAGTACAAATGATACTAAATGAGGGAATAATGAGAGCCTCAATGAGAACATGAAGTGATGCAAACAGCCTTCATCCATTTCAAAATAGGAGCAGGCGAAATCAGTGGAATCTGGCTTAAAATTAACAAACATTTAAAAGCACATGGGAAGCAGAATCTTCCACTACACAGATATTCAGAAAACATAGGGAGATTCAGATCGTCATCCTGATAGAAAGGCAATACAGAATACTGTGGTAAAACCACAGGTGTCAGAGTCAGAAGTGCCTGGGGTCAGGTGATGATGCTCACCATTTGTATAACCTCAGATGAGTTCTTTTGGAACTGAAATCTAATTTCTTCATTTGCAAAATAAGAATATGTAATTTGAAAACCTCAAAATGCAATCTTTGTAAGTATGAATAATGCTTATTCCAGGTCAAGCACACAATATATGCTTAATGAATATTTTTTTATTTGAATTGAATCTTATTGACCTCTGTTATTGACAACAGATGAGTTCAGAGGCTTTGTAATCTGAATGCAATGGAGCAGCCATTTTTTTTTTCTAAAAATGAACAAGGATTTCATTTCTCTGTTCCAGCAGGAAAAATGGAACAATGTAATCAATTGACAGTTTTATGTGATAAGCCTTTTCCCCACCCTATCCAAATGTAATGGGCTGCTTAGATTCAAGGGGGAAACCATTCAGAAACTAATGGTACCAGGGGAGGGGAAATCTGTTGAGACAACAGGATATGAGCTGCAGTTTGCTCTGAGGAATAATGAGACTGAACACTGAGGTATATAATCCATTGGAAAACATCTGTGGGATGACTGAAAACAAATGTGTTGCTATTATGCAGCATGCTAAAATGTGACCTTTTCACAAGGGAAGTGGAGGAGGCAGAATTCTGCTTCTGGTCCCTTGTCACTTCTGATCTGAACCTGTAATTCTGTGTTTGTCACCTTTAAAATTTGGATCAACCCAGCGAGTCTGATTGGAACATTTTGATGGTTCATTTTTTTTTTTTTAGCTTTGTTTTCCTCAGCAATGATAATTTATTTGTTTCCCATTAAATGGACAGTTACTCAAAAGACGTTTATGTATGGATCAAGTCACCTGTGTGATCAAACCTTAACCAGGGTATAATGCCAGGCAAAAGTGGCAATAGAATGAGGCTGACCATCAAGGGTGATCTCAGAGAAGTCAGCTAAGCATAAATGTTCAGACAGATGTCACAGATCTAAGTAGACAAAAGATCAAGGCCAGAGAGGTTAGTTAGGGACTGATGCAGGCAAGTAACATAGATCTGGTTAAATGTAGGTAGGTCAGTAAATGAAGGAAGAAGCAGACAGGTGTTCTGGATGTAGGTATATCAGCACAATTCAGAACCTAGGAGGTCAGAGTCAGTAAGCATTGAATTAATGAGCAAGATTGAGTTCTGATCCTTGGAAAGAAACTAATTATTCTGTCCTGTTTTTTATCGCCTACTGAAATGTGGGTGACCCCCAGCCCTTTTTATTGACCATAGCCAGAAGCATACGTGAATAATATCCTTGGCTGAGACAAGCACGGAAATTATACTACCTCTCCAAAAATAAGCAAACAACACACACATACGCACACACGCACACACACACACACACACACACACACACACACACATACTTTTGAAGCTTTCTGAGCCAAAAGTATTTGAGTAGAGTTGGATTATTCTTTGCTAAAAATCATGTAAAGGAAATTAGACAAAATAGAAAAAAACTTACTAGAAAAAGTGAGTACTGTATAAACATTTTTAACCATCAAACAGAATGAATTTATGGTGACCTAGTGATGATTTCTATATCCAAAATTAATGCTAATGGTAGTCTAGGCTCTTCACTCTTCCCTTATAAACATCATGTTTCTTCCTATTTCTGTGTTTTTAATTCATTCTATTTCTCCCTGCTTGTATGTCATCAACTCATCCTCCCACCACCTACCCATCCTTCAAAGCCCAGCTAGTATTCTATCCCTTTCATTCAGCTTTCCTACAGCTTCAGTCCACATTAAACTGTCCTTTTCCTAACTCCCTTTGTATTTGTTTGCAAATACAAAATAAAAATACATATACATATATATATCACATATATACACATACATATATATCATATATACATGCATACATATATATCGATCACATATATACACATACATATATATCACATATATATATACATACATATATTATATACATATATATAGTATATTTCCCAATTGTTCAAATGCATGTCTTGCCTACTTAGATTCTGAGCATATTTGTAGGAAAAGACCTTTTCTCACTATAAGCCTAAGTAATCTTATAGATTTGAGGTACTACCTCAAAATTGTTTTAATTTGCAATTGTCTAATCAATAGTAATTGAGAGCATAAGACTATAGAGAGCTTTCATTCTACATCTGAAAATTGTGCATATCATTTATTCTTATAAATTTGAGACAGTTCTCTATATATTTGAAATATGAGGCCTTTATCAGAAAAACTGTAAAAATTATTTCTCAGTTTCCTTTCAATTTTGGGTGCTTTGGTTTGTTTAAACAAAAACTTTCTAATTGAATGTAATCAAAATTACCAATTTTTCATTTGATAATGTTTTCTATCTCTGGTTTAGTCATAAATTCTTCTCTTCTCCATAGCTCTAACAGGTAAACAATTCCTTGCTCTCTTAATTGCAGTTGGTGTCACCTTTTATATCTGAATCATATATGCACTTTTTACCTCATTTTAGTATAGGACGTGAGATGTTGGTTTATGACTAGTTTCTGCCATACTGTTTTCCATTTCTGCCAGGTTTTATCAAACAGTAAGTTCTTTTCCCAGATGCTATAGTTTTTGGCTTTATCATACAGTAGATTACTATAGTCATTTAGTATTCTGTCTTGTGTACCTAATATATTTAACCAATCCATCACTCTATTTCCTAGGCAGTACCAAATACTTTTTTATGATTGCCACTTTATAATAAAGTTTAGATCTAGTATAGCTTGACCATCTTTCTTTGCATTTTTTTCCCATTAAATCCTTTGATATTCTTGCCCTTTTATGCTTTTTTTTATTAAGGCTTTTTATTTTCAAGAGATATGCATGGATAATTTTCAAAATTCATCCCTGCATGACCTTGTGTTCCAAATTTTTTCTCTCCTTCCCTCCACCCCTCCCCTAGATGATAAGTAATTTAATATATGTTAAACATGTGCAATATATATGTATATATATATATATATATATATATATATATATATATATATCCTTGAAATTCTTAACCTTTTGTTCTTCCAGATGAACTTTGTTATTATTTTTTCTAGTTCTATTAAAATAATTTCTTGGGAGTTTTATTGATATGGCATTGAATAAGTAGATTAATTTAGCTAGGATTGTCATTTTTATTATATTGGCTCAGCCTACCCGGGAGCACTTGATATTTTTCTAAGAGATTATATCTGACTTTATTTGTATGAAAAGTGTTTTGTAATTGTCTTCATATAGTTCCTGACTTTGCCTTGGCAGGTAAACTCTCAAATATTTTATATTATCTACAGTTATTTAAATGGAATTTCTCTTTGGATCTCTTTTGTTAGATTTTGTTGGTAATATATAAAAATACTGATGATTCCTGTGGATTTATTTTGTATACTGCAACTTTGCTAAAGTTGTGAATTGTTTCTAGTAATTTTTAGTTGAATCTCTAGGATTCTCTAAGTATACCATCATATCATCTACAAAGAATGATAATTTGGTTTCCTCATGACCTATGCTAATTCCTTTAATATTTTTTTTCTTCTCTTATTGACAAAGCTACATTTCTAATACCATACTGAATAGTAATGGTGATAGTGGGCAGCCTTGTTTCACTCCTGATCTTATTGGGAATGGTTCTAGTTTGTCCCCATTACATATGATGCTTGCTGGTGGTTTTAAATGGATGCTACTGATCATTTAAGAAAAAGTCCATTTATTCCTATACTCTCTAGTGTTTTTAATTGGAATGAGTGTTAATTATATCACAGAACAAAATAGTTAATAACATAGCAATCTAGTGTTTGATAGATCCAAAGACCCCAGCTTTTGGCATAAGAACTCACTATTTGACAAAAACTGCTGGGAAAATTAGAAACTAGAATGGAAGAAACTAGGCATTGACCCATACCTAACACCATGTACCAAGATAAATTCAAAATGGGTATGCAATTTAGATATAAAGAGTGATGTTATAAGCAAATTAGAACATAGAATGGTTTACCTCTCAGATCTATGGAAAAGGAAGGAATTTGTGTCCAAAGAAGAACTGGAACTCATAATTGATCACCAAATAGATGATTTTGATTATATTAATTTAAAAAGCTTTTGTACAAACAAAACTAATGCAGACAAAATCAGAAGGGAAGCAATAAACTGGGAAAACATTTTTATATTTAAGGGTTCTGATAAAGGCCTCATTTCTAAATATATAAAGAATTGACTCAAATTTATAAGCATTCAAGCCATTCTCCAACTGTTAAATAGTTAAAGGATATGAATAGAAAATTTTCAGATGATGAAATTAAAATCATTTCTAGTCATATGAAAAGTTGCCCTAAATCACTATTGATCAGAGAAATACAAATTAACACAATCCTGAGATACCATCACACACATCTCAGATTGGCTAGGATGACAGGAAAAGATAATGATAAATGTTGGAGGGAATGTGGAAAAATTGGGACACTAATATATTGTTGGTGGAACTGTGAATGGATCCAACCATTCTGGAGAGCAATTTGGAAGTATTCTCAAAAAGTTATCAAACTGGGCATATCCTTTAATCAAGCAGTGTTTCTATTGGCCCTATCTCCCAAAGAGATCTTAAAGGAAAGAAAGGAACCCACATGTGCAAAAATGTTTGTGGCAGACCTTTTCATAGTAGCAAAAAACTGGAAACTGATTATTTGGATTAATTGGAGAAGAGCTGAATAAGTTATGGTATATGAATGTTGTGGAATATTATTGTTCTGTAAGAAACAATCAGGAGGATGATTTTAGAGAGGCCTGAAAAGAACCAAGAGATCATTGTACATGGCAACATCAGTATTATATGAAGATCAATTCTGATGAACATGACTCTTTCCAACAATGAAATGACTGATACCAGTTCCAATGATCTTGTGATGAAAGAACCATCTACACCCAGAGAAAACACTGTGGGAACTGAATGTAAATTACAACATAACATTATCACTCTTTTTGTTGTTGTTGTTCGCTTGCATTTTATTTTCTTACTCATTTACTTTCCTTTTTGATCTGATTTTTCCTGTGTAGCAAGAGAACTGTATATGTGTGTGTGTGTGTGTGTGTGTGTGTATGTGTGTATATATGTTTACATATATTGGATTTAACATATATTTTAACATGTATAACATATTGGATTGCTTGCCGTCTAGGGAAGGGGCTGGAAAGGAGAGGAAAATCTGAAACACAAGGCTATGCAAGGATCAATTTTGAAAAATTATTCATGTGTATGTTTTGAAAATAAAAAGCTTAAAAAATTTTATTATTTTATTTTCCCAGTTATATGCAAGAGAATTTATACATTTGTTTTTAAAATTTTGAGTTTCAGATTCTTTGTCCCTTTCTCCTTACCTCTATCTCCCATTAAAAAGGTACATGTGAGGTTATGCAAAAATAAAATAAAATAACTCTTCAAGAAAAAAAAAAGTCTGTGCTTCAATCTGTATTTAGATACAATTAGTTCTTTCTCAGGATATGGATAACTTTATAAGAACTTTATATAAGGACTTTTTATAAGTCCTTCATAATAGATGTGGATCATTGTATATCTGAGGATAGCAAAGTCATTCACAGGTAATCATCCCACAACACTGATATTATTTTGTTAACAGTACATTCCACTTTGTTTGAGTTCTTAGAGGGCTTTCAAGTTTTTCTGAGTGCATCCTGCTCATCATTTCCTATAGAACTATAATATTCCATCATAATCACATACTACAATTTATTCCATCATTTCCCAGTTGATGAGCAGCCCCTCAATTCTCCATTCTTTGTCATGAATAGAGAGCTACCATAAATATTTTTGTCTACATAGGTTCTTTTTCATTTTAATTTCTTTTGGGATTCATGCCCAGTAGTGGTATTGTTAGGTCAAAGGCTATGCATGATTTTATAGCTCTTTGGGCATAGTTCATATCTTTTATCAATTGGGAAATGGCTCTTTTCTCTTTTTTTTACAAATTTGACTCAATTGCCTATACTTTTGAGAAATGAGGCCTTCATCAGAAAAACTTGCTTCAAAATTCTTTTCCCAGTTACTATTATTAAGTGTATTTCTCCTGTTTATTCTATTCTCTCCACCATCCTTCTGCCTCCTCTACAGCTACTTGAAATGGAATTACTTTTTCTATCTTTTGTACTGAACTTAGTTGTTAATATATGGAAATATTGATAATTTATGTGAATTTATTTTATATACTGGACTTTGCTAAAGTTGTTAATTATTTTAAGTAGTTTTTTAGTTAATTCTCTGGAACTCCCTACGTATATCATATCATCTGCAAAGAGTGAGAGCTTTATTTCTTCTTTAACTATTATAATTCCTTCAATCTCTTTTTCTTTCCCTTTTCATAAACATAAAATTGCACTATTTTAGTGCAAGGTGGAATTATAGTGGTGATAATGGACATCTTTGTTTCACCCCTAATCTTACTGGGAAGGCTTCTGGCTTATCCCCATTACAGATAATATTTCTTGCTAATGAATTTAGATAGATACTGTTTGTCATTTTAAGTAAAGTTCTATTTAACCCCATACTCCTTCATATTTTTAATAGGAATGGGTACTGTATTTTGCCAAAAGTTTTTTTTTTTTCTGCATTGATTGAAAGAATCATATGATTTCTATTGGGTTTATTATTGATATAGTCAATTGTGCTGATAGTTTTCTAATATTGAGCCAGCTCTGCATTCCTGATATATGTGACCCACCTGGTCATAGTATATTATTTGAGGGATAAATTACCATAATCTCTTTGCTAATATTTTATTTAAAATTTTGCATTGATATCCGTAAGAGAAATTGGTCTTTCTCTGTTTTGACTCTTCCAAACTATTCTCCAAATAGTTTATATAGTATTGGAATTAATTATTCTTTAATGTTTGGTAGAATTCACTTGTAAATTCATCTGGATTTTTTCTTAGGGAGTTCATTGATGACTTATTCATAAAATGTAGTTGCTTGAGTATTTTGTTTCCTTTTTTATTAATCCAGGCAATTTGTATTTCTATAAATATTCATGCATTTCACTTTGATTGTCATATTTTGTTGGGCAAAATAGTTAGGACTAGACATTTTCTTTGATCCTCATAACTTTTCACAATTCTGCAAAACTGGAGTAATTCACAAGAAATAAAGCAATTTTTGATGTCTCCTGTTTAGAACATTAAGAATTCTAACAAAAACTAAATTTAGGCAGAGAAGACTAATCCTTATCCTCACTTTATGGTTGCCACTAATGCACCTATAAGCTTTCAACACCACTTTCAACCACCACTATAAGAACTTAACACCACAAGGAAAATCTAAGTCAGAAACTTGATCTGTCTGGTACAGCAATGTGTTAGCATTCTGCACTCCAAAAAAAATTTATCCAGATAACTATGGAAAAAACAAAAATAGAATAGAATACACACATATGTGTGTGGGGGGGGAGGGTTGTATTCAACTTAGCCTGAGGGAAAAGACCCTAAAATACAATGTACTGAAATCTATTCCTCCCAAGATTCACCTAAGAAGGTGCCTTAAGAAGGGAGTCCAAAATTGAGCAATATAGTCAAAAAATGAAAAATTACCAAAGACCTCAAGAGGAAGAAAACTCAACTAAAGCTGAGCATTAGCAGGTAAACAAAAAAAAAGAGAGATATTAATAACAAAAGAAAATATAATCTCCAAATCAGCTAAAGGAATCTGGACATCTATGAATATTGCAAGATAAAGGAAAATTAATCAACATCTGATGAAAAGAGAGGATTGTGCATTCCCAGGGAGCATCAAATAGTGTTGGACTATTCCTAAATGATTTTTTAAAAACCAATAATTGTAAAAGCAGATTTTATGGCTTGCATAGGAGAAATAATTGGCAGAATAGAAAAAAAAAAAAAAAAAAACCTTGAATACACAGTGGCAAATTTCCTCAAAGAAACAAAAGAGAAAACAACTTAATGGGACTTCAAATGATCACAAACTGAAGGACAATGTAGAAGAAGAAAAGTAAAAACCAATAACATTAAAAGAAAATATCTACATACAAAATATATTGATCTAAAAGACAACACAGGTAGGGATGATTTAAGTATTATAGGTCTCCCAGAAGAACATAATTTTAAAAATTAGACTATCATACTGTATAAAATAAGAAAGATTTTCAGAATTTCTGAACACAGAAATTAAAATACTAATTATGAGAATCATAATCAACTCCCAGAAAAAAAAATGCTACTCTTCAACCTTCAAAACTTATAATGAGTAAATTTAACAATCTTAATGACAACAAATTCTTCAAGTAACCGGAAGACTTTCTAATATAAAGGAAAGAAAATTTAAATAACATAATATTATTCTGTACCTACTAGAAATCACTGAAGGGATGTGTTCCATAATAAAGTCCTCCAAAGAAAAAAGGAGCTCAAACTACAACACAATATAAAAACCTAAAAAGCAATTAATGGGGGAAAAATTCATGTTCAACAACAAAAAGATAAACATTTAAAGAATTCCTAAAAAAGAAAACCAAGTCTGAGCAAATTATCGCTTTTCAAGCACTTCAGACAATAGAAATATAATAAAGGTAAACAAATACAGAAAGCAAGGACAACCATAACCAAATAACAAAGGGGGCTTTTAGAGATTTCTTTCTAAAAGCACAGGAAATAAGGGTAAATGCAGAAGTCAAATAGAAGGAATGGTGTAGAAATAGGTCTGGAACATCATAGACTAAACTGTACAACACCACATTTACAAGCAAATTAATGTTTTGTTTTGTTTTTATTTTGTGGGAATAAATAAACAGAATGAGAGGTTACATAAAAGGGAAGAAATAAGCAAGTAAAAGAGAGGAATGTGTGATATACCCTAATCAAGTCAAAGGCTATCAATAAAGGGAAAATAACTCTTTTATCTCAAAAAGCAGATTGATCAAGAAGCAGAGGGAGATATTGAATTAGGGAAAGAAAGATGGAGATCTTGTTTCTTTGTTAGGAAGTAGTATAACTGATGACTGCTTCTATGGGACATAAATATTTTATAAAGAAAGATGAAGATCTTACAATGTATATATTCTGTAGGGTTTCAAAGTTTAGAAAGACTACTCATACTACATCATGAGAAAAGAAATTAACCAACCAAAGAGCACAAAATGCTTATTTTATTTCAATTATAATGTATTTCTAAAAGAAATTTTTTAAAAACCACTTAAAGAGCTAGAGGAATATTCATGACTCTCATCTGAATAATGGCAATAGAGTGAATAAAACAGTAAAAACAATAAAGAAAAATAAAGAAAAAAATAATAACCAGTGAATATTTGACAATAAATTAAATAATGAATAATGATAATTAGTAATGAAATAATAATAAAATTCATGTGGAATAGAAAAAAAATCTGAAATATCAAGAGAAATTAAGAAAATAAATGAGTTGCTTTTAAGTTATGTCTAATTCTTTGTGATACCATTTAGGGTTTTTTCTTGGCAGAAAAATTAGGATAGTTTGCCATTATCTTTTCCAGCTCACTTTACAAATGTAGAAACTGAGGCAAAGAGGGTTAAGATACTTGTCCAGAGTCACACAACTAGTTTCAGAAACCAGATTCTAATTCAGGTCCTCCTAACACAGAATTACAAAAGCCACAATAAAGCAACTCCTGATCTTCAGAAAAGGACCCCTAGAAGGTTATTTATTCACATTGCAAGTTAATCTCACCTAGTATTCAGCTATCCTGTTCTGAGATAGCATTTAAATTTCAAAATTAAATATGTTAGTATGTACACAATGTCTTAGGGAAATGATGAACTAGGAACCTTCATCTGCTAGTATCCAGTGAAATTTATTTTTACTTTTCTGATCAAGTCAGGTTACACAAAAATATGGGTCATTCAAGACTCTCTACAGCTATCCTGGCTGATTGTAAACATATTTTTTGCTTTGCATGGCTTATTTTCCACCATGTGACTCGTGAAATATAAGGAAATCTTGTTTTACAATAGATGAAAAGAGGCCAAAAAGTTCTGAGAACATAGAGCATGTCATCAAAGATTCTAGAGAGGAGCATGTGGGATGACTCATTAGTCAAATATTCAGATTAAGGCATTATGAGAAGGTGGAAATCCTAGTTTCTCATTTGCTGATATCTATGTCTTCAGAGAGTGTTTTACATCCTTCAGAGTGCTTGTTCATAGTATTAGAATTCAGGTTGTTAGTTCAAACCTCTGACTCAGTATCCATCAAAAAGATCTGAAGAATCTTCCAAATCCTACTTATCAATTATCCAGAAGCCCTAAATCCATGACTAGTAAAACTCTGACTAAAAGAGCTTCTTTGATATAACAGAGCACTCTGATATAAGTATGTTTCATCCCTGATGGCTCATTTCATCTGGCTTTATACTTTCAAAGGAAAGCCTTGATTCCTCTCAACATATGTATGATTTCCCAAACAGATTAATCATTGGTAATTGTGACTGAATTTAAGAGAGAGAGAGAGAAAGAGAGAGAGAGAGAGAGAGAGAGAGAGAGAGAGAGAGAGAGAGAGAGAGAGAGAGAAGGGTAGAGAAAGAGACAGAGAGAAAGACAGACAGAGAGACAGAAGACAAAGAGAGACAGAGAGACAAATCAAAAGACTTATTCTTGACATCTCATTTCAATATTATAAAATATTATATTTAGAAAAATGCAATATTATAAAAATATATAACATAAGATAGCATGAAAATATGTTTCAAAAGATAAACATTATTATGTACCTATTACAAAACTTTTGGTTTGACTTATGTCAGGCATTTAGTCAACAGAAATTTATGAAGCACCAGCTATGTGTTAGGTGCTCTGCTAAAAACTGTAGGTATAAAGAAAGGCAAAAAAAAAAAAAAAAAGAAAGAAAGAAAAGAAAAGAAAAGAAAAAGAAAAAAATCCCAGCTCTTAAGGAACTCAATGTATAATAGGAGAGATAGTATGCAAACAACAATGTGCAAAATTATATAGAGAGGATAAATTAGATTTAAAAAATAAATTATTGGATTCCAGTAAAGATTTCCTGCATAAGGTAAGATTTTTGTCTGGAATTTGAAGCCAAAGAATCCAATAGGCAGAGATGAGGAGGGAGAAAATTCTAGACATGAAATCAAATTATATAATTTGTATCCTGAGAATTTTGGCTTTTAGAGCTTCTTCTTTGTTCACTGTGCCATCTAACTGCCCCAAGGTAAGGTTTTCTTAAATGAACAATGCAAAGAAATGGAAGAAAACAATAGAATGGGAAAGACAAGATATCTCTTAAAGAAAATTAAAACTATCAAGGAAAAATTTCATGTCAAAAAAATGGGTATAACAAAAGATAAACATAGAAGGGATGTAACAGAAGTAGAAGGAATTAAAAAGAAATAGCAAGAATATGCAGAACTATTCAAAAAAGATATTAACATCACAGATAATCATGATGGTTAGTGATCTAGAACCATACATCCTGGAGAATGAAGTCAAATGGCCTTAGGAAAAATTGCTGACAATAAGACTAGAAGAGGTAATGAAATTTTAAACAAGCTTTTTAAAATCCTAAAAGATGATAAAATTAAAATGTTGTGGGCCAGCAAATTTGGAAAATTCAACAGCAGCCACTGAATTGGAAAAGATCAATAAGAATATTTAATTACCAAACAAATTACTTTCATATCATGTGCCAACAAGGTTCTACAAGCTAGACTTCAGCAATATGTGAACCAAGAACAATCAGAAGAGCAAGCTGGTTTTTGAAGAGGTAGAGTAAATAGAGACTAAATTGCCAACATTAGCTGGATTATGAGAATGCAAGGGAGCTACAGAAAAACATTCATTTTTGTTTCATTGACTACATCAAAGCTTTTGACTGTGTGGATCACAACAAAAGGTGGCAAGTCATCAAAAAGATGGAAGTACCACATCATCTTCCTTGTCTCCTAAAGAAAATTTATATGGTCAGGAAGCAATAGTTAGAATAAGATTGGTTTAAAATTGGAAAGGCAATATGACAAGACTGCATATTGTCACCTTGTTTATTTAACTTATATGCAGAATACATCATGCAGAATATCAGCCAGAATGAATCAAAAGCTGTAATCAAGGTTGCCAAAAGAAATATCAACAATCTCAAATATTCAGACAATACGACTCTGATGGCAGAAAATTAAGAAGAAGAGTAAACTTCTTGATGAGGTTGAAAGAAGAGAATGCAAAATCTGGTTTGAAGCTTAATATCAAAAACAAAACAACTAAACTAAGATCCTGGCTATTAGTCCTATCATTTACTCGCAAATAGAGGAAAAAGAAATGGAAGCAGTATCAGAGTTTATTTTCTTGGTCTCAAAGTTCATTGCAGATGGTGACTGTAAACATGAAATTAAAAGATGCTTGCTCCTTGGAAGGAAAGCTATGGCAAATCCGCATAGCATATTAAAAAACAGAAACATTACCTTGCTGACAAGGGTTCTTACATTCAAAACTATGGCATTTCTAATAGCAATGTGTGATTTTGAGAACTGGATTATAAGGAAAAATGAGCACTGCAGAATCGACGCTTATAAATTTTAGTGCTGGAAATGACCTGAAATTTTTTGGAAATCAAGGAGCTTAAGTCAGTTAACATTTAAAGAAATTTAATTCAGCTTATTCATTGGAGGAAAAATACTGAAGCTGAAGCTTAAATACTTTGACCACATAATGAAAACACAGGACTAATTGAAAGGACTCTGATATTGAGATAGATTAAAGACAAAAGGAAAAGGGATGGCAGAGGATGAGATAGTACATAGTGTCATGGAAGCAATGAACATGAGTTTGGATAGATTTTAGGAAATAGGAGCATACAGAAAGATTTGGTGTGCTATGGTCCATGGGGTCATGAAAAGTGGAACACAACTGAACAACAACAACAACAACAAAATCCCTCAAGACTAGAGAGATTATCAAGTGAATTCTACCAACATTTAAGGAACAATGAATTCTAATACTTGTAATGGGCTGAGGCTTGAGTTGATGCACTGAGGTCCCAAGCACATGAGGCTAAATAGTAATTGGACCATACTCTATTATATAAGCTTGGAGAAAGAATGGCCCCCACCCACTCTTTGTGCAAGTCCTGATGTGTTGTATAGGAAATGACGATTTTGGTGGGTGGAGGCAGGGGAGAAAGGTCATGGCAATGGCTATCTCAAAAGTCTCTCCTTCCCTTCCTTTTTTCACTCCCCTGCCTCCACCCACCAAAATCGTCATTTCCTATACAACACATCAGGACTTGCACAAAGAGTAGGCGGGGCCATTCTTTCTCCAAGCTTATATAATAGAGTATGGTCCAATTACTATTTAGCCTCATGTGCTTGGGACCTCAGTGCATCAACTCAAGCCTCAGCCCATTACATCTCCCGCTTTCTTCTGTTTTAGAACACAGGTGATCATGCCATCCCTGACTCCTCAGGGAGGTCAGAGCCCCCAAGGGGAGGTGATCACAACCTCCCTGATTTCTCAGGAAAGGAGGTGAAAGCACTAAAAAGGAGATAATCATGCCCTCCCTGACATCTCAGGAAGGGAGATGAAAAGCACCAAAGGGAAGTGGGAGTTGCTAGCAGGTTTCTGGGCTCAAGGGTCTTATTATGCACAAACCCATCAGCATGGGAACACATAGCACATAGCAACAACGCAGAGACTATTAGTGATGACTCTCCCCACAGTCAGTGCAAGCTTGATGTGGTGTAACAAACATGAATTTTACACCCAAGTAACGGTATAACAAACAATATAAATCAACATTATGATGTAAAAGATTGCCAGAAGTCCTAGAAGGAGAGTATGTAAACAGCAGTCACACATACACCTCTTCAGCAGCCAAGAGATAGTCCAAAACCAATCTATTGTCCATTGCTTCACATATCAGGGAATCCAATGATCCCCCCAAGTTTTTGAAGTCCAGCAAAAGTCTTTTTGTCTTAGGGAATCCAATGATTCCAGTAGATTTTGAAGTCCTGTAATAGTCTTATCATTTCTCAGAAAATCCAATGATACCTGAGGGCTTTCAAGTCTTATGTCTCAAAGAATCCAATGATTCCTGAGGGATTTAAAGTCCTACAACAATCTTATGTCTCAGAGAATCCAATGATTTCTGAGGGTTTTGAAGTCCAATGATTTTCTATGTCCATGAGTCAAACGCCATAACTGCCACACTCTTTCAATGGTAAACAAACAGAAAGGTCGTGGCAATGGCTATCCCAAAAGTCTCTCCTTCCCTTCCTTTTTTCACTTCCCTGCCTCCACCCACCAAAATCGTCATTTCCTATACAACACATCAGGACTTGCACAAAGAGTGGGTGGGGGCCATTCTTTCTCCAAGCTTATATATTAATAGAGTATGGTCCAATTACTATTTAGCCTCATGTGCTTGGGACCTCAGTGCATCAACTCAAGCCTCAGCCCATTACAAATACTAAATAGTTTGAAAAATAGGTAATACTTTATAGAACCAGAAAGAAATAGAAAGATTGCTCTGGAGGAACAAAACCAAAAAATAACATTGGAAGGAAAGGATAACAGTACCAAATACCTATAGTCATTAAAACAATTAGGAAATAGAGAAGAAATAGGGAAGTTTGTCAGTGGAAGAGAATAAGTTTATAATGTAAAGAACTAAATGAAATTAATAACGTAGTGTTTAATATATGCAAAGACTCCAGTTAGGTGGGGGTGGGAGAGAGCATGAATTGATTATTTAACAAAAGTTGCTGGAAAATTAGATAGCAGTCTGGTAGAAACTAGGCATGGACCAACATTTCACCCCATTTGCCAAGATAAACTCAAAATGGGACATGATATGAATATAAAGAGTGATATAATAAGCAAATTAATGGAACATGGAAGAAATTATTTATCATGTCTAGGATAGGGGAAAAGTTCATGGACCAATCAAAAAGATAGGAAGATAGGGCAGCTAGGTAGTATAGTGGATAGAGCATTATAATGGATAGAGCACAAGCCCTGAAGTCAGGATGACCTGAGTTTAAATCTGACCTCAGACACTTCACACTTCCTGTGTAACCCTGGGCAAGTCACTTAACCCCAATTGCCTCAAGAGAAAAAAAACATAAGAAGATAGATTCACAGGAGCTAAAAAGGATAATTTTGATTACATAAAATCAAAAAGGGTTTTTTTCTGACAAACAAAAACAAGTCAGCTAAAATTAGAAGAAAAGCAGAAATCTGAAGAAAAATTCACATTTCTCTGGTGAGTCTCATTTCTAAAATATATAGGGAACTGAGTCAAAGTTAAAAAGAATAACAATCATGAGACCAAATGTTCAGTGTTGAAAGGATGTGAATAAATAGTTTTCAGAGGAAGAAGTCAAAGCCATCAATAGCCATTTTTAAATGCTCTAAATCATTATTAGAGAAATGCAAAAAAAGCAGTTATAAAGAAGGAAACTGATCTATATTAGAAGGGATGTACAAAATTGAGTATATTGATGCACTATTGGTGGAGGTGTGAACTAATCTAATCATTCCAGAAAGTAATTTGAAGTAATTTCGAAAAAGCTTTTACACTGTGCATACACTGATCAGCAGAATAACTACTAGGTCTGTAATTGGAAGAGATCAAAGAAAGAGAAAAAGGACCCATACGTATAAAAACATTGTAGCAGTTCTTTTTGTGGTAGCAAAGAATTGGAAACTGAGAGTATGCCCATAAATTGGGAAATGAATGAAAAAGATGTGGATCTACAATGTCAATTGCATTGGTGAACTCTTTAATGATACAAATACTGCACTTTTTTTATTGACATTCTACCAAAATCCTCTACAGAGTACTTACTCAGTCACAGAAAACATCTTGTATATAAAAGTTCTTCAGTCAGGTCTCTGTTATTCATATATATATATATATTATAATTATTATTATTATTATTATTAAAGCATTTTATATGGGTAGTTTTTCAGCAATGATCCTTGCAAAACTTTCTGTTCTGAATTTTTCCCTCCTTCTGCCCACTCCCTACCCTAGATGGCAGGTAGTCCAATACATGTAAAATATGTTAAAATATATGTTAAATCCAATATTTATATGTACATATTTATACAGTTATTTTGCTACACAAGAAAAATTGGATAGAGAAGGAACAAAAACCTGAGAAAGAAAACAAAATACAAGTAAACATCAAAAGAAAAAGTGAAAATGCTATATTGTGGTCCAATTTCTAGCCACTACAAAAAGGGCTGCCATAAACATTTTTGCACATGTAGGTCCCTTTCTCTTCTTTAAGATCTCTTTGGGATAAAAATAGTATAGAAACACTGATGGATCAAAGAGTATGCACAGTTTTATTTTTTAAATAACTACTACTAAATAACTAACCCATGCCAAGGTAATTTTTTACAGCATTATCCCTTGCACTCACTTCTGTTCTGATTTTTCTCCTCCCTCCTTCCACCCCCTCCCCCTAGATGGCAAGCAGTCCTTTACATGTTAAATAGGTTACAGTATATCCTAGATACAATATATGTGTGCAGAACCGAACAGTTCTCTTGTTGCACAGGGAGAATTGGATTCAGAAGGTATAAATAACCCAGGAAGAAAAACAAAAATGCAAGCAGTTTATATTCATTTCCCAGTATTCTTTCTTTGGGTATAGCTGCTTCTGTCCATCCTTGATCAATTGAAACTGAATTAGCTCTCTTTATTGAAGAGATCCACTTCCATCAGAATATATCCTCAAACAGTATCATTGTTGAGATATATAATGATCTCCTGGTTCTGCTCATTTCATTTAGCATCAGTTCATGTAAGTCTCACTAATCCTCTCTGTATTCATCCTGCTGGTTATTTCTTACAGAACAATAATATTCCATAATGTTCATATACCACAATTTACTCAACCATTCTCCAATTGATGGGCATCCATTCATTTTCCAGCTTCTAGTCACTACAAACAGGGCTGCCACAAACATTTTGGCACATACAGGTCCCTTTCCCTTCTTTAGTATCTCTTTGGGGTATAAGCCCAGAAGAAACACTGCTGGATCAAAGGGTATGCACAGTGTGATAACTTTTTGAGCATAGTTCCAAACTGCTCCCAAGAATGGTTGGATCTGTTCATAGTTCCACCAACAATGTAGCAGTGTCCCAGTTCTCCCACATCTCCTTCAAAATTTATCCTTATTTTTTCCTGTCATCTTAGCCAATCTGACAGGTATATAATGGTATCTCAGAGTTATGTTAATTTGAATTTCTCTGATCAAAAGTGATTTGGAACACCTTTTCATGTGGCTACAAATAGTTTCAATTTCTTCATCAGAAAATTATCCTTTGACCATTTATCAATTAGAGAATGGCTTGAATTATAAATTTTAGTCAATTCTCTATATATTTTAGAAATGAGACCTTTATCAGATTCTTTGCATGTAAAAATGTTTCCCAGTTTATTGCTTCCCTTCTAATTTTGTCTGCATTAGTTTTGTTTGTACAAAAACTTTTTTAACTTAATACAATCAAAATTATCTATTTTGTGATCAATAATGCTCTCTAGTTCTTCTTTGGTCAAAAATTCCTCCCTCCTCCACAGATCTCAGAGAGAAACTATCCTATGTTCTTTTAATGTATTTATAATAATATTCTTTATGTCTACATCATGAACCCATTTCAACCTTATTTTGGTATGTGGTGTTAGGTGTGGGTCAATGCCTAATTTGTGCCATACTAGTTTCCAATTTTCCCAGCAGTTTTTGTTAAATAGTGAATTTTTATCCCAAAAGCTGGGGTCTTTGGGTTTGTCAAACACCAGATTTATATATTCTTTGACTATTTTGACCTGTGAACCTAATCTTTTCCATTGATTAACTAGTTTATGCCTTAGCCATTACCAAATGGTCTTGATGTCCACTGCTTTATAATATAGTTTTAAATCTGGTACAGCTAGACCACTTCTAGTCATTGACTTGGTTCATCTCATTGTTAAAGAGGGCCACGTCCATCAGAATTGATCATCATATAGTATTGTTGTTGAAGTATATAATGATCTCCTGGTCCTATTCATTTCCTTCAGCATTAGTTCATGTAAGTCTCTCCAGGCCTTTCTGAAGTCATTTCTTACAGAACAATAATATTCCATAATATTCATATACCACAATTTATTCAGCCATTCTCCAATTGATGGGCATCACTCAGTTTCCATTTCTGGCCACTACAAAGAGGGCTGCCACAAACATTCTTGCACATACAGATCCCTTTCCCTTCTTTAAAATCTCTTTGGGATACAGCCCAGTAATGACATTGCTGGATCAAAAGTATGCACAGTTTGATAACTTTTTGAGCATGGTTCCAAATCATTCTCCAGAATGGTTGGATGCATTCACAATTCCACCAACAATGTATCAGTGTCCCAGTTTTCCCAAATCCCCTCCAACATTCCACATTATTTTTCCCTGGCATTCTAGCCAATCTGACAGGTATGTAGTGGTATCTCAGAGTTGTCTTAATTTGCATTTCTCTGATTAATAATGACTTGGAGCATCTTTTCATATAGCTAGAAATAGTTTCACATTTTTTTGTCTGAGAATTTCTGTTCATATCCTTTGACCATTTATCAATTGGAGAATTATCCATTCATTCTTTAGGATTAGATTATTTAATTTCCAATTACCTTTTAGTCTATTTTCTCCTGGCCTTATATTATATGTGATTTTTATTGCATCATGATCTGAAAAAAAAACTGCATTTACTATCTCTGCCTTTCTGCATTTGATTTTGAGGTTTTTATGCCCTAACCCATGGTCAATTTTGTATAAGTTCCATGGACTGTTGAGAATAAAGTGAAATCCTTTCTGTCTCCATTCAATTTTCTCCAAAGATCTACCATACCTAATTTTTCTAACATTCTGTTTACCTTTTAAACTTCTTTCTTATTTATTTTGTGGTTTGATTTATCTAGTTCTGAGAGAGCAAGGGTGAGATCTCCCACTGTCCATTTCTTCTTGCATCTCTCTTAATTTCTCCTCTAGGTATTTGGATGCTATACCACTTGGTGCATATATATTTAGTATGCTTCATTATCTATGGTACTCTTTAGTAAAATATAGTTTCCTTCCTTATCTCTTTTAATTAGGTCTATCTTTGCTTTTACTTAATCTGAGATCAGGATTGCTACCCCTGCTTTTTTTTTTTTTTTTCACTTTACCTGAAGCATAATAGATTCTGCTCCAGCCCTTTATCTTCAATCTGTATGTATCACTATGTTTTGAATGTGTTTGTTGTAAACAACATATTGTAGGATTCTGGTTTTTAATCCAGTCTGCTATCCACTTCTGTTTTATGGAAGAGTTTATCCCATTCACATTCACAGTTAAAATAACTAATTCTGTATTTTCTGTCATCTTATTTATCCTAAGTTATGCTTTTTTCTTTCCTTTCTCCCTTCCCTCCTCTCCAGTATTTTGCTTTTGATGACCACCTCCTTCAATGTCTTCCCCCTTTGGAGCCCCTCCCGCCTTTTACACTTTTCCTCTAATTCTTCTGTTTCCCTTTCTATTAGTCTTTCCCTTTCTTTTCCCCCTTTCTCTTCCACTTCCCTATAAGGTGAGATAAGTTTCTTAATGAAACCAAATATGTCTGATATTCTTTCTTAGAGTCAAATATGATGACAGTAAGATTTACCTAAAGTTCATCGCCCTCCCTTCTTTCTCTCAATTATATTAGGTTTTCTTTGCCTCTTTGTGAGATGTAATTTCCCTTATTTTGCCTTCTTTTTCTTCTTTTGCTAGTACTTTCCACCTCTAGTTTCTTTCTTCAAATGGAAGAAAAATCAGTATATTCCTCAGTCATTCAATCAAATACAACACCGTTCCTTACAAATAAAAACAGCAATAAAAAAAAACAAAAAACACCACAGTTCCAAACCTGCAACTCTATGCCAAGTCAGTACGTCATTCCTAGATGCTTTTTGAATAAAACAATATGGCTATTATGGCGACAAAGAGAAATCAGATCCAAGTGAGATGAAATTGAATTATCCTAATAAACAGCCAGACTAATTAATATCTTCCCATCCCCAAAATCTCAAAACATTCCTAGTCTCTTTCCACCTCTAGTTTCTTTTTCATATTGTCATAATAAAATCAAATTATACCCACATTCTCTAAGTATAGCCATAACAGACAAATAGTTCTCAAGAGTTCTTTCTTTTCTTTGTACCTTTTTATGCTTCTCTTGAGTTCTGCATTTGGAGATCAATTTTTTTTTTTGTTCAGTTCTGGTCTTATCATTAGAAATAGGTGAAATTCACCTATATCATTGAATGTCCATCTTCTTCCCTGAGAGATACTGCTCATTTTAGCTGGATAGCTTATTCTTAGCTGTAAACCAATTTCCTTTGCCCTTTGGAATATCTGATTCTAGGCCCATCAGTCCTTTAAAGCAGAAGTGCTAGGTCTTGGGTAATCCTAATTGTGGCTCCTCTGTATTTAAATAGTTTCTTTCTGGCTGCTTGCAATATCTTTCCTTTGGTTTTATAGTTCTGAAATTTAACCACAATGTTCCTTGGGGATTTAATTTTGGGGTCTCTTTCAGGAGGTGTCAGTGAGTTCTTTCGATGGCTATTTTACCTTCTTATTCTAAAATATCAGAGCAATTTTCTTTTATGATTTCCTGTAAGATAATGTCTAGGTTTTTTTTGTCATCATGGCTTTCAGGAAGTTCAATAATCTTTAGATTGTCTCTCCTAGATCTATTTTCCAGGCCAGTTGTTTTTCCTAGGAGATAGTTCATATTTCTATTTTTTTCTTTTTTTGTTGTTTTTGTTTGACTGATTCTTGAAGTCTTATAGAGTCATTCACTTTCTTTTTTTCAATTCTAATTTTTAGTGTATTATTTTCTTCAGTTACCTTTTTTAGCTCCTTTTGTAATAAGCCAATTGAATTTATTTTGTTCATTGCCTTCTTTTTCCATTTCACAAATTTTGTTTTTCAGTGAATTGATCTTTTTCATATGTCTTTTGTAGGGCATTATGTGCTTTTTCCATTCCTTCTTGCATTGATCTCATTTCCTTTCCCCATTTTTCTTCTAATTCTTTTAAAATTCTTTATGCAATCTTCCAAGTAACTCTTATGAAATGGGAACCAGCACATGTCTCCTTTTGGAGCTTCAATTGGAGTTGCTTTGCCTTTAGAAACGTCAGGATTTGATGTCTGTTCTCTCTCTCCATAAAAGCTGTCTATGGTGAGAATTCTCTTTATTTTTTTATTCAATTTTTTAAGGCTTAAGGTCTGTTCAATGCAAAGGAATGACAGCTGCTTTAATTTGCCCTGGGGCAGTTCTGCTGAATGATTTCCAGTGCTGGGTAATAGTGCCTAGGTCTAGTGTTCTTCCAGGGCTCAGTGGTTTTTAATTTGCTATTAGTAGCAAAACTACCAAACCACTTGCTTGCAACCAGTACAGAGTAGTCTAAGAGGCTCACAAGAAATTCCCAAGTGCGTGGAACTGAAACACTCTGATTCAATGCCCCAGCTCCTTGTCCCAGTCTCCATGTGCTGCAGTCTAGGCTCAGCAGACTGTCCCCCTATCCTTTTGAAACAGACCTCTTCTGAAGTTCTTCAAAGGTAACTTCTAGAAATATGTTGTACTCCAAATATTTGTGGGTTCTTTGTCTCCAAGACCAGTTGAGAAGCTTAATTTGCTGTTGGTTTGAGAGAAAGTCAGAGGTCACAGAAAGTCATTTTTGCTCTCCACCATCTTGGCTCTACTCCTGGGATGATATCTTTTGTATGATTTTTACCCATATTTTTATTTGTCATCTTCTGTATGTGTCTTAGGAACACCCATTGTCCTTTGTATCACTTGATATTTTGATTCTTTGAAAAGTGTAATGTTTGGTGAGAGAAAGATGGCACAGTGAAAAACTTCTGGATTTGGAATCAGGTGATATTGGCTCATGTCTTGGTTTGTCACTTATTGCCTATGTGATATTGATCAAATCACTTAAATTTTTAAAGCCTAAGTTTCTTATCTGTAGAATGAGTAGGTTGAACTCAGTGGCCTCAAAGTTTCCTTTTAATTTTAAACCTATGATTCTACAATCCTTTCAATATTTGGATTATCCAAGCATTATTGCATAAAGTCTTTGTGGAATGATCTTTACATAGGCAATGAAAATATCTTGTTAGGAAAATCTTCCATACTGTTTTGTTTTACCAAATCAAATGCCTTTTACAATCAATTAATAAATACAGCATGATATTGTCATTCTTTATACTTTTATTAGTACCTGCAACACTTACCAAATTTCCTATCTATCTATCCATCCATCCATCCATCCATCCATCTATCTATCTATCTATCCATCTACCTCCTACCTATCTTTTAATCAATAGCATGACTGTGTAGAAATAAGGGGTCCTCAAACTTTTTAAATAGGGGGCCAGTTCACTGTCCCTCAGACTTTTGGAGGGCTGGACTATAGTAAAAACAAAAACTTTGTTTTGTGGCCTTTAAATAAAGAAACTTCATAGCCCTGGGTGAGGGGATAAACATCCTCAGCTGTTGCATCTGGCTCGCGGGCCATAGTTTGAGGACCTCTGTAGATGATCTGCTATGGATATGTATATGTAATGTATATAATTATCTTCTCATATTTTGATCAAGGATAATATTTTCCAAATATTTTATAGAGATAAGAAAGTAGACATATAAGTTAGTATGTCTCAATCATTTTTGATAATGATGACAATGATAATAATATTTGTGATTACTTTTCAATCATTTAGTGTCTTTGATACTTCAAATACCAGTCCCTCACTGCTTTCAAGATTATGTTGCTTCTAACACAAATTTCTTCTAAATATACTCAGTCTTATTCTTCTTTGTGACTTGGTTTCTTTAACATTTGTATTCCTTATCTAGCTCATATTATATTCAAAAAGTGACAATCCCACAGTCATAAATGATGAAAATTGATCACTATATAATATTGGCAGAAGTTTTCTCTCTAACTTATGGCCATGTTTCCAGTTTTATATATAAATATTGTTGGACCTCAGTTGTATTTTATGCCTCATCTTCTTTCAAACCCATTTTCCCCTCAGCAATTCTTGATTCTATTATGAATGAGGCATCTTCAAATCTTCTATATTTTAACTAAGTAACAGTGTACAAATGAGTTTGTCCTAAACAAATGATCATAACAGTTAATATGTATATAGTGCTTATAGAGGCTAGCAAGTATCTGTGATAGAATTTGAACTCAGGTGTTCCTGACTCCAAGACCTATTTGTCCTCCAACTCCTAGATGTTCCATAAACGCTTCCCTTCTTTTAAAAAAGGTTTTATTTAGGGCAGCTAGATAGTATAGTGGCTAAATCACTGACCCTGAAGTCAGGAGGATCTGAATTCAAATTCAACTTCAGACACTTAACACTTACTGTGTGATCCTAGGCAAGTCACTTAACCCCAATTGCCTTACCCCCCCCCAAAAAAATGATAAAGGTTATTTTATTTGTTGTGTTGTTTTTTTAATCTTCATCCTTCATGGTAAGTATGAGAGGAGAAGTATATTATCCTTACTGCTTCCCACCAGGACTCCTCACGAGCAATATTTGCCTAGTCTGGGAGGGATTATTATCTCCCTAATATAATCAGGTCTCCTATGTCCACACTAAACAACACCTTCTCTGCATCTCTTATCAGCAGCAGCCATATTTTTTAAAAAATGTATAGAATACTCACTCCCAACCTTTGATGTGCTGGGATACCAACAAAGAGAAACTGCAAGTTCCTCTACTTTCTAGCAGCTGGAACAACACAGTCATTACTGCAAGTTGGCAGCCATTATATCTCTTCTAGTTTCTGTCATGGCACTTTGTACAGCTCCCCAATGACCAGGATCCCTAGATAGGCAGCTGGAAGACACAGATAATAAATGGCCATGGGAATGGTTCCAAGCACCGCCTTTTGTTTTCTCCTGACATTGTAAAGATACTTGTCATTATAACGTGGCATTTAGATTACATGGGAAAGGCCAAAATGAAACACGCGCTGCAGATATACTTCATAAACAATGCGCCTTGGAAAATTGAAGGTTGCTTTCTAGAGTCCTCTGAAATTGTAGGATTGGATTCCGGAATAAGTAGAGTCAATGAAAACAAGGAAAATTGAAGTTGGTCTGCCCTGGCCGCCTACTTCCCACATTTTGAAAGTTGTGATATAATGGTATACAACTAAGCGGGACACCAGTTTTTATGGATAAGAACTGTTTTAAGGCAAACCAATTTTTTTATTAGGGGAAGGGAGAGGAGTAAGGATCTAGATCTGTGATTCCATTAGTATAGACAATGTCTCATCCCAAAACTTCCTTTATTTAATACAGACTGTCACTATACCTGCTTGATAATTAGTATTTTTAGAGACTAGTCTAGGGCAAAGCTTCTTAGACTGTGGGTCATGACTCCATATGGGGTCATATAACTGAATGTGGGGGTCACAAAAAATTTGGAAACAGTAAAAAGTTTCTAAATTAAATAAACAAAAATCAAACACACAATGAATCCAAGTTGTTTTCAGCAGCATTTGCCCATGCTATATCATGCAATTTCATTGTAGTCTTGGTTCTGAACATACAACATGTATACCTTGCACTATGTATGCACAATTGCTTCCAGAAACATCTGATCTCAGATCTGAGACAGTGTAACGTAAAAATTTCTTAGGCAAAAAGGGGTTGTGAATGGAAGAAGTTTAAGACATAGAGCACTGAGAGATTAAATGACTTCCCCAAGAACCCAAAAACAATACTTGGACCCTGTTCTTTCTGACTTTGGAGCTAACCTTCAAATCACCATGGACATTGCCTTTTATAAACCAAATAGATGAAAATGTAGTTTAACAGATATTTACAGAGCATCTGTTATTGAAAGGACACTATGTTAGAATACAAATAGATGTAAAACTGGGGACCTGTTTTTCACAACCTTAACATGCAGCATTGTAGGGCAGATAAAGTATGGGTACAAATTCCCATAATACAGAGCAACATAAAGCAGAGATTTGTAACTTGGGAATAGATTTCAAGGAGGTCTGTGAATTTGAATGGAAAAATTACATGTTTACATTTGCTAACTTCTAAATTAAATGTAGTATTTCTTTCAATTATTTAAAAACATTATTCTAAGAAGAGATCCATAGGTTTTGCAAGACTGTCAATGGGATCTTTGATACAAATGCATAAAAAGTTTTTAAAAATTTGGTATAAAGAGTGACAAAAAATATATGATATTTGATTTTATAGGAGAGAGAAGTTTTCAGAATCATAGAATTTCTACTCAAAAATCACTATAGAGATAATTTCTAATGCTTTCTCACATGGTAATTGATCCATGATCACAATGAGTCCTGCCTTGATGAGGAAGACCAAAGTTCACTGAAACCTGCTTTCCTTTCCTTTATAACTCTTTCCCACATTCTTTCATAAATCCAATACAGGAGGAAGCACCAAATACACAGGGGATCACCCTTGAGCTCTCATGATTTTGCATAGATACAGTCACATAGACAGTAAGAAGAAATGGTATTCTTCCTTCAAGTTTTTCTGAGTCAAAACACATGGCTCTTTCTGACAATTACTGGATAGGAGGTAACCAGAGTCAAGAGTTCAGGGAGAAGGTCTTGAGAGATAAGTAGGAATCAGGCAGGTTTTTAGGGGATGTTTCTTCAAATTTCAAAGGGATTCTTGACTCTACAAAAAGCTCCCCATAGGGTTTCTTTAAATTGCAAGTGCTCTAGATGCATTTTGGATATGATCTGATTTATAATTCAATATTTCAAGAGTCCATGATCATACTGATATAGCTTTACTTTTTCCCAATGCAAAATCACAGTGCTCTGTACTTTAGTAGAGGTTATTAATGATTTATTATCAATGAAAACTATGTAACCTTCTAGTAATAAGTTAATCCTAACCTACTTAGGTCAGTCCTCTGAAAACAGGCTTACACTTGAGTCCTTTTCAGCTTGACAAGACTGTCCAGAGTCAATGCTTTGCTGGCACTCCTCCTGAAGAACCAGAATAATTTACCTCCATGCCACAATGACACATTGAAGGAAGGCATACCCAAAGCTGATCTATCCACAAATTTTCTGGAATGTATCTATTACATAAAGAGGCAACCTACTATATACAATAGATTATTGGACTTGCTATCAGAAAGATCTTAGTTCAAATCCTGTTTTTAAGACTAGATAACCCAAATTTCTGAAAACTCCAGGTATCCTCTAAAACTAGAAGTTCTAGTTGAATTATAGTTTGATTTAGTTCCCAAAATTGTAAAGGAACAAAATCATAAGTCCTGAATATATCTATTAGATAAAAACTACTTTCATTCCTAAAAAGCTTTTAATATAGTTTAGAATTATATTTTAGGTTTTTTAAATATTTTATGCTATTGCTATTAAAACATAAGCAATAATAATAATGTTAATAACTTATATTTGTACAGTGCTTTTGTTTTACAGTTTTCAAAGTACTACCACATGCATCATTTCATTTCATTTCATCACTCTATAAAGTAGGTGGAACAGGTACCAAGCCTTCCTTTTGGCAAATAAGGAAACTGAGGTATAGAGATGTTGTGACTTTGTTAAGGTCACAGAGCTAGCTAGAACAAGAACTTGGTTCTTCTGAATCTAAGTCTAGTATTCTTTCCATTATAAATTCTATATCTTCTTGTGACTTCATAATTATGTTATGATTAGTCAACACAATAATAATCATAATGATGATAATAATAATAGTTATCCCTTACAGAGTACATTGATGTTTGCATAACATTTTACAAATTTTTTTTTCATTTTATCCTATTGCCAACATCCTAAGGTAGGTGCTCTTGTCACCCCCATTTTAAAGATGAGGAAACTAAAGCAGATAGATCATGGCATTTAAGAAATTTAAGAGGTGGAACAATATAATGGAGAAAAACCAGGACATTGCCTGAGCTCACCTCAGCTTCCCTCAAAATCAAGAAGCTAGATCAAGCTTCTAAACAGATTTTGGAGTGATCATACCCACAAACATGTAGAGTGTAATAATTTTTCAGCTTAAACTATCTTGGAAGGACTTCAGGAAAGGTCTGTCTGAATTGGGCAGGAGAAAATGCAGCCCAGTGCAGGTACGGTGCAGGGAAGACAGTGCAGAAGGTAAAGTGTGCAGAAGTTAGTGGGAGGCTCTTAGCCAAAGTATAGCAGTGTTGGCTACTCTGTCTGAATTCAGAGGACCAATGGATTAGCAGACCAACTGTGAAACCTCCAAAACAAGCACAGAAGGAAAATTGTGAGCTCTTAAACTCCAGCTTAACAGACAGGTCTAGACCAGACCAATCCAGCCTAATGGAAAAGCTTACAATACAGGTAGCCCCAGTCCAGTAGAAAGCCAGTAAAAGACCCCTATACCCTAAAAAAGAATAAAACCTTGAGACAATCTCTCCTATACTCTAGGAATAGAGTTCAACTTTGAAAAATGAGCAAAAAATTCAAGTCTGACCATAAAAAGCTACTATGGTGATCCAAATCAGAACACAAACCCAGATGAGTCAACAGCAATGTGGCTTAAAAAAACTCAGAGGGAAATATCAACTGGTTTCAAAATCAAAAGCCTCTCTTGGAAGTACACAAAAAGGATCTTAAGAGAGATGGAAGAAAAATGAAGAAAAGAAATGAGAGCTATGCAGAATTATGAAAGTTTCAAGGGGAAAGTCAACAATTTGGAAAAGGAAGCACAGAAGTTAACTGAAGAAAATCACTTCTTAAAAATAAATTTGAGGGGATAGAGCCAAGATGGCAGAAAGTGAACAGTCTTTGTCTGAGATCTCCCTAATTTCCCTCAGATCAACATCAGACCAAATCTCTGAATTGGTTTTGGAGTTTCAGAACACACAAAATTTGAAGTGTAACAAATTTCCAGCAGAAAATATTTTGGAAGAACTTCATAAAAAGGTCTGTTTCAACTGAGCATAGGGGAAAGTGGCCAAGTGCAGGCACAGCATAGGTATTTAGGGCAGTGTGGCATCCATGCACTGGGGGAATCTATCAGGAGACACTTAGCCAAAATACAGCAATGTTGGCTACTCTGTCCTGCTTCAGAATCCAGCGGATCAACTGACTAGCTATGAGATATCCAAAACAACTATAAAAGGCAAATAGTAAGCTCCTAAACCCCAAAATAATGTGGGACTTGGCCATGCTCACCCAGCTCATGAAGCCCCTGTGGCAGCATGAAACTGCTGTTTCCTGAAGAGGAAGCTTGAGACAGTCTCTCCTTTACCCTAAGAACAAACTTCAACCTTTAAAAATAAGCAAAAAAGCAAAATTAACTCTGACCATTAGATAGTTTTTATGGAGACTCAGAAAAACAGACCTCAAACCCTGTCAATTCTAAAGGCAAGTCATCTCCAGAAGAAGCCCCAAAGGATGATGTGAATTAGTCTCCATCTCACAAGGCTCTCTTGGAAGAATTCAACAAAGATCTTAAAAGAGGATTAGAAAGAAAATGGGGAAAAGAAATGAGAATTTTGCAGGAGAGTTTGGATAAGGAAACAGAAATTATCTGAAGAAAATTCCTTTAAAAATTGATTTAGAAAAAAAATGGAAAAAGCATATAACTCCTTACAAGATAGATTTGATGAAATGGAAAAAGAAACGAACTCATTGAAAAACAGAATTTGTGAAATGGGAAAAAAATAAACAAGACTAACTTAAACATTCAATTGGCCAAATGCAAAAGGAGATTTAAAAAAAAGCTAACTGAAAAAAATTAATTCACTAAAAATTAGAACTGAACAAATGGAAGTGAATGACTCAATGAGACATCAAGAATCAATCAAACAAAACCAAAGAAATGAAAAAATTGAAGAAAATGTAAAATACCTCACCAAAAGAACAACTAACCTGGAAAATAGATCTAGAAGAGGCAATCTAAGAATTACTGGACTTCCTGAAAACCATGATGAAAAAAAAAAAAAAAAAAGCCCAACCAACATGTTTCAGGAAATCATCAAGAAAAACTGCTCTGATGTCTTAGAACCAGAGAGTAAAATAGTCATTGAAAGAAGTCACTTATTACTTTCTGAAAGAGACCCCAAAATGAAAACTCCAAAGAATATTGTAACTAAATTTCAGAATTATCAGATCTGAATGATTTGTCTAGGAATATCAGGATTGTCCAGGACCCAGCAGCTTCCACTTTAAAGGACCTGAAATATGTTATTCCAAAAGGCAAAGAAACTTGGATTGCAGCCAAGAATCAACTATCCAGCAAAATTAAGCATTATCTTTCAGGGGAAAAAATGGACCTTCAATGAAACAGGTAAATTTCATTTATTTCTGGTGAAAAGAGCTTAACAAAAAATTTGATCTTCAAATACAGAACTCAAGAGAAGAATAAAAAGGTAAGAAGTAAAGAAAAAATAACTCTTTCTTTTAAAAGTTAAAAAGTTTCCCTAAAAGGGAAGATTATATGTTTAATTCTTGAGAACTTTATCTCTAATATAATTATACTTAGAGGGTGTAGGTATAATTTGATTTTATTGTAATAATATAAAAAAGTGATTAAAGGCACAAAGGGGATTGTGCTGGAAGAAGAGGAAAGGGAAGGTAAAATGAAGTAAATTACATTTCATGAAGAGGCAAAAAAAGATGAATTAGAATTTTTGAGGGAAAGGGAAGGGGGTGAGTATTGTGTGAATCTTACCCTCATCAGATTTGACTCAAAGAGAGAATATCAGACATATTTACTCCCCTATAGGGAAAATAGGAGAGGAAAAGGAAAAGAAAAGGGGCAGGCTAATAAAAGGGAGAACCGAAATAGAAGGGGAAAGAGATAAGAAAGGGGAAGAGGCTGTAAAAGGGGAGGGCTTTTTAAGGAAGGTGGTGGTCAGAAGCAAAACACTGGAGAAGAGGGAAAGGGGAAAAGAAAAGAGAAAAGTATAATTTAGGAAAAATAAGATGGCAGGAAATAAAAAATTAGTAATTTGAACTATGAATATGAATGCAATGAATTCTCCCTTTATGGAAGTGGATAGCAAACTGTATTAAAAGCCAGAATCCTACAATATATTTTTTGCAAGAAACATATTTAAAGCAGAATGATACATACAGAGTAAAGATAAAAGGCTGGAGCAGAATCTATTATGCTTCAGCTGAAGTTAAAAAAAAAAAAAAGCAGGAGTAACAATCTTTATCTCAGATCAAAGAAAAGCAAAGATAGATCTAAATAAAAGAGATAAGGAAACTACATTTTGCTAAAAGGTACCTTAGATAATGAAATTATATCAATACTAAACATATATCCACCAAGTGACATACCATTGAAATTCCTAGAGGAGAAGTTAAGAGAACTGCAAGAAAAATTAGACAATAAATTCATACTACCTTATTCTCACAGAACTATATAAATCAAACCACAAAATAAATAGTTTTAGAAAAGTTAGGTATGATAGACCTTTGGAGAAAACTGAATGAAGACAGAAAGATTATACTTTTTTCTTGGTGATAATTTATCTAAACCAGGTAGAGTCAAAACAGAAAAAGAAGACCAATTTCCTTAATGAATATTGATGCAAAAATCTTAAATAAAATATTAGCAAAGAGGTTACATGAAGTCATCCCCAGGATAACATGCCATGACTAAGTAGTATTTATAACATCAATGCAAGAAAACTATTAGCATAATTGATTATATCAATAACTAAACCAACAGAAATCATATCATTATCTCAATAGATGAAGAAAAATGTTTGACAAAATCCAACACCCATTCCTATTAAAAACACTAGAGAGTATAGGAGTAAATGGCGTTTTCTTTAAAATGATAAATAGCATCTGTTTAAAACCATCATCAAGCATCAAATGTAATGGGGATAAACTAGAACCATTCCCAATAAGATCAGGGGTGAAACAAGATTGTCCATTATCACCATTACTATTTAAAATTGTATTAGAAATGTTAGCTTTATAAATAAAAGAAGAAAAAGAAATTTGAGGAATTTGAGTAGGTAATGAAGAAACCAAATTTTCACTCTTTGCAGATGATATGATAGTATACTTAGAGAATCCTAGAGAATCAGCTAAAAAACTACTAGAAACAATTCACTTTAGCAAAGTTGTAGAATACAAAATAAATCCACATAAATCATCAGCATTTTTATATGTTACTAACAAAGTCCAATAGCAAGAGATATAAAGAGAAATTCCATTTAAAATAATTGTAGATAATATACAATATTTGAGAGTCTACTTGCCAAGGTAAAGTCAGGAACTATATGAACATAATTATAAAATGCTTTCCACACAAATAAGGTCAAATCTAATCTCTTAGAAAAATCAAGTGCTCAGGGGTAGGCCAAGACAATATAATAAAAATGACAATCCTAGCTAAATTAATCACTTACTCAATGCCATACCAATAAAATTCCCAAGAGATTATTTTACAGAGCTAGAAAAAATAAAAACAAAGTTCATCTGGAGAACAAAAGATCAAGAATTTCAAGGAAATTAATGAAAAGAAAAGAAAAAAAAAAAAAAAACCCGTAAATGAAGGTAGCTTAGTTGTACCAGACATAAAACTATATTATAAGGTGGTAGTCTTCAGAATCATTTGATACTGGCTAAGAAAATGAGTAGTTAATTAGAGGAATAGGTTAGGTTTACAGGACAAAATAGTCAATGACTATAGTAATCTAGTGTTTGAAAAACCCAAAGACTGCAGCTTTCGGAATGAGAACTCACTATTTGACAAAAACTGATGAGAAAATGGAAAATTAGTATGGCAGAAACTAGACATCAACCAATATTGAACATCCCATACCAAGATAAGATCAAAATGGATTCATGATTTAGACAAAAAGGGTAATATTATAAGCAAATTAGAAGAACAAGAGATAGTCCACCTCAGATCTTCAAAGAAAGGAATCTGTGGAGCGAAAGAACATTATGAAATGCAAAATGGATAAGTTTGATTACATTAAATTAAAAAGATTTTGCACAAACAAAATCAAGGCAGACAAGATAAGAAGACAATCAGAAAGCTGGGGGGGGGGGCAGAAATTTTACAACCAATGTTTCTGATAAAGGCCTCATTTCTAAAATATATGGATAACTGAATCAAATTTATAAGACTATAAATCATTCCCCAATTGATAAATGTTCAAAGGATGTGAACAACAATTTTCAGATGAAGAAATTAAAATAATTTCTAGTTATTTGAAAAAGTGCTCTAAGTTATTATTTATTAGAGAAATGCACATTAGGATAACTCTGAAGTACCACTTTACACCTCTCAGACTGGCTAAAATGTCAGGAAAAGATAAAGATAAACATTGGAGGAATGTGAGAAAACTGGGACACTAATGCATTGCTGATGGAATTGAGAAATGATCCAGCTGTTCTGGAGAGCAATTTGGAACCATGCTTAACGGGCTATCAAACTGCATTTACCTTTTGATCCAGCAGTATCTCTACTGGTCTGTATCATAAAGACATCATAAAAAAGGAAAAAGTGTTGAGGTGGGAGAAATGAGAGATCCCCAGGATGGAGTCACTGGTTTTTTGTGAATTGTCACAGTCCCGATCTGCAGGCAAGGTTTTTGGCAAAAAATGGGTTTTTACACTAAGAAACAACTTCTCACTGAACTCCTCCAAAAGGAATTTAGCAAAGGTAGGTTTGTAGTAAAGATGGGTTTACACTGATGCTAAACTATGGGACCACTCAAGCTAGAGAACTCAGAGTCTATATGCCACTGGAATCCATATGAACATAACTACAGGTTCATAAATATAAGGCTGAAAAGACTTCTATCCATTTTTTAGAGACCATTAAGTCCAATCTGTTCATTTTATAGATAAGAAAGATCAAACAAATTCCTGAGGATGGCAATCAACTCTGATTGATTAACAATTAATGAGGAAATGAATATTCCAATGAAAGCTGGGCTATTACAATGAGAATCTTGGGGTATGTCACTTGGATCACCAAATCTTGGTCAAAAAGACTTAGCAATTTACATATCACTTGTCTGACAAAAAGGAAAATCAACATTTTCCCATACCTATCTGAGTAAACACAATGAACAGGAATATATCCTTTAACTTAAACTTAGAATTTCTCTTGCTATCTTTGATTAGATCTCAGTTATCTTGATTGAGTAAGTGTTTTGGAAAGATTTCCCACATTTATTGATTTTGGAATGAGGAAGTAGAAAAGGGGGGAAAAGCTTGATCCTTAAGCAATAATTACTTATTAACATGAGATTAAAAATAAAGTGACTCGCTCAGAAATCTAGTAAATATCTAAAGCCAATTTTGAATTCAGACCCTCCTGACTTAAAAAGTCTATATTTACTAAATCATATAATTGCCATCAAAGAGCAGCAAAATACTTGTAAGAAGGAACTTATGGATCTAGGTAAAAAGGAGCAATGTTTCATGAAGGGAGGAGATAGCATCTGAGCTGAGCTTTGAAGGGTGGGAAGAATTTAAAGAGATAGAAAAGAAAAAAAAAAATTCTTTATTAAGATAAGACCCTAAAGAATGGTTCAGAGATAAGCAAGTACAAGTTGTGTTTGAGTAGTCCAGTCTGAATGGTGCCCAGGGTTGATATAGGGGAACAATATTAGATAATTCCCCTCTTCCTTCCACCGAATATTAGTGACATTATCATATGCATGAACTCCAACATTTCCTGGAACTATGCTGCCAGGAAAGGATGGACATAGCAAAAACAACATACTTCACAGTGTCACATTTGATCTAATCTTTTTAATAGTGCTTTTGTGCCTTACTGATTTTAGGCTCTCCCAGTGTAGGGAATATCTAGTGTGCAAAAACTATAGTATTGTAGAGATATAAGCTTACAGTTCAGGCAGCAATCTCCATCCAGAGAGAGAAGAGAACTGCCTCAAAGCCAATGAGAAAGATATTTTCAAACTTTCCAAATGGCAAAAAAAGAAAAAAATTAAGAAAACTTAAAAAAAGCTGAGATAAGTCTCTTCTGTTTCTTAAAGGGGTGGAGGAGAAATGGAAGTGGGAATGGTCTGAGATAACAAATTGCTTATTTGTTGGTGGAAATTTTCCAGGAAAGACTATCTATTTTTAAAGGTACTTAGAACTGGAATTTATGCATTCATTTGGAAATGTCATTCAACATATATCTTTTTCCAGGATAGTGACAAATACACCATGTTAACATCAAAATACAGCTTTTCATACAAACTTTAATAATAAAAACAGCATTCAAAGATCAACAGAAGAACTGCAACTTTGGGTACAAAGACTTTATCTGGCAATTTTATTTGAAAGCTCAGGATTCATTCTTACTTTATTCCCAATTTCTCCTAATAAAAAAATCCATTAAGTCATTCCTATTCATGCCAATCCTTTGGCTAGAAACCTCAAACCAACCCCTTTTTTGGTTTATTTTTTGGTTGGTTGCTGTTTTTTTTTTTTTAAGCTTTTAGTCTAAGATATTCTGAAAGGAATTTTAATGAAAAGAACACACACACACACAAATTTTTTTTTAAAGAAAGAAAACAATTTAAGCTTCTTTTTTATTTATTGAAATTGGACTCTGAACAGAAGTGAGTGCAAGGGATAATGTTGTAAAAATAAAATTACCCTAGCATGGGTTTTGTCAATAAAAAGTTCTTATAAAATAAAAATCAAAAAAAAAAAAAAAAAGAAAGAAAAAGAAAATTATATTAAAAAAAAAAAAGAAAAGAAAAAAATTGGACTAGTAGAATTGGGATGTGGGCAAAAAACAGTTGAACTAAAGGATCAATTCTGTCCCTATCTCTTGACCATAATGCTTTCACACACCAACCAAAATTGACCCCAGCTGTAACTGCAGATTCATAAATATGGGACTGAAAAGACTCCTATCTATTTTATTTTAGAGATCATTAAGTCCAATCTCTTCATTTTATAGATAAAAAGGATCAAACTTAAAGAGATTATCACATAGCTACTCAGAAGTTTCAAGCTCAGGTCCTTTCAGTTCTAAGCCAAACATTCTATGAACTATGTTGACCACTGTCTTGGATTGGCTTCTGCATATGTGTATATGTATATGTATTATGCATATGCACACAAATATGCATATATACATGTGCAAATATGTACACATATACATGTGTGTCTCTATATACACTTTATACATATATAATTCCCCAGACAATACTGCTAGCCTCCTCTCCACCTTTGTCTTTTAGAGAAGTGCTACCGCACAGTAAAAAGAGAACCAATATTACAATCAGAAATATGTGAGTTCACATCGTACATACTCTCAGGATAAGACACAAAGAGGTTAAATGATTTTTCACAAGGTGATATAGATAGTAAGAATCTGAGGATTTAAATTCAGGTCTTACTGACTCTAATATATCTTATGCTTTCTGGATATTGTGGACTACCTTGCCACAAAAATTCAGGACTTGGGTAATGTCTTCCTTTTGATTGGAGAAACTTCCCAGAACTCTCTGGTGTCCATAAGTCTAAAATTGACCTAGGATAGCCTATCCAGAGTTCTCAGATAGCCTGGAGCTTGATCTATCTTCTGAGAAGGAGAAGATTCAGAAAGACAGTGTAGATGATTGAAGAAGAGCTGTGTTGAGACCATGAGAGCTGATAGAGAAGTTCCCACTAATGATGGTATAACGGGTATGGCAAGACATGTGTATGTGTGTATATGTTCAGTAAGTATAGTGATAGATAAATATAGGTATAAGTATATAGCTAGCTGCAAATATGTTAAAAAAAAATAACTTAAGTGAATTATTTCATCTGGCCAATCTCAGAATTATAAAAATTGTTTTCCTCTTCTAATTAGCAGCTAAAATAAACTCAACACCTAATTTGGTTTTATCCAACTAAAAACATATAAGTGTAGATATGCAAACATCATATATTACATACATAAATAGAAAAATGTTATATGTGTATTATACAAACCTACACATGTATTATATCATGTATATATATATGTATGTATGACTGCATATATGCATATATATGTATGAGTGTATATGTGCATATATATACATGTATATATATATATGTGTGCGTGTGCCTCTCTTTAGTCTTTTCGGTCAAGTCCAACTATTTGTGATTCTATTTGGGATTTTCTTGGCAAAGATACTGAAGTAATTGTCATTTCCTTCTCTATTTTATTTTATGTACTAGGAACTATGGCAAACAGAGTTAAATGACTTGTGCAAGGGCACACAGCTAGAAAATATCTAAGGTTCTCAGATTGTGTGTGTGTGTGTGTGTGTGTGTGTGTGTGTGTGTGTAAATGTACCTTTTTCAGACTTTGAAGATTTTGCTGATTGAAGGAGAAAATACAAATACTAATGTAAGATAATATATGAAAAACACTAAGGAAGCAGCCCACAGAGACAATGCACTAAATGAAGGCAAAGTCTAATTCAATGACTTAGCTATTCATTTGCATATGAATAAGAAGAGAAATTGGAAATTAATAACTGAGGAATCCTGAATTTCAGACTTGTTTTATAATCTTTAGGTAAATGTACATTGCTTGGTTATGATGTAACCTGAAGAGATGAGGATTTGGTAAATCACTGTAAACTAGAGTAAGTTATCCTATTAAGAGGCTTACCCTAACCAGGAAAGAATAAAAAGGTGGGAAGAATAAAAAAACCTCAGAACTGTGTGGATAAGTGGTTAAACCTTTCTGCTTCTGCCACCAGCTGCCCAGAGGGTAGAAAGCTTAGCCAAGAGAATAGGACTGGAGACATTTTCCAAATTCCCAAGAGTCTCTGCCATTTCTGAAACAACAGATCACCAGAGGCAAAGAACAGCAACCTAGCCTAAAGACAAATTGGTCTGGCCCAGAAGAATAATGTGGCTTAGCAGGAGAGGGGTCCACAATCCTGCAGTGGGGCAGCCCTGAATAGCCATGGAGCCTTGACTTTAATACTGAAGGCATTAGTCAATTTTTTAAGGCAAGTTCCCAAGAAAGAGAAAAGGAGGCAACTCCAGAATATTGAGTTAGTTTCATATTTCCTACATATATACTTTGATATCATAGAACTTTATATTTGCACCCACTCTCCCCTATGGATACTAACTACATTGGTGGAAAACTATACCCCAGATTTATGCATGGAATATCACACAATAGCTATTTTTGTTTTGATTTTGAGTAGATATTTTTACTAAGAATTGATTAAATCAACCAATACTTTTATTTGTGGAAAACAAAATAATGAAGGCTCATTTTAAATTACTAAACTAAATATATAGATTACCCTTGGAATTCAGAGAGTAGAAGTAAAATCTACTTCCTCTGGGAATCCCCTGCAAATCAGATGGGGGAAAATGACAATGAAAGAGAAAATTGGAAAAGAGTGACTGTTATATTCCAATTACACTCACATACATATATATGTACATAGATAGGTATAGCTATATATGTACATATGTATGTAATTAATAGGCATCAATGAATAAGAAAATTACTAAGTATCTTGTGCAATGCACTGTGCTAATTGGTGTCCATATCAATAGAAAAGTGTGGCAATCCCTGTTATCAAGGAGTTCACATTCCAATAGGTAAAGGTAATACATACAGAAGAGTTCAGTTGCAATCCAGAAGGAGAGGTATAGTGGTCTGTAGGATATAGCAATAAAGCAAATGGTAATGCATCTTTGTTAATGTTATTTCAATTGATAAAAATTCTATCCATTCCTAATAAGCGATTTGCTTATGCCAGGGACTTTGGTCCTTGGTGATGAGAATTTTCTTTTTTTGTGTCTTCAGTACTTGTGAATACTTTAAAAAAGAAAAAAGTTCCACAGGCAGAGCCAAAATGGCGGAGAAGACATACATTTCTTTATGAGTTTTTCCTATAACCCTCAGACTAATTAGCAAATCCAGCCTCTGAAGAATCCACAAATATTGGGAGTATAACAAATTACCAGCAGAAGATAATTCTGAAGATTGCCAGAAAAGGTCTATTTCAATTAGAAACAAGAGGAAGGCAGTCAAGCACAAGTAGCTGAGCAAAAAATGCCAGGGCAGACTCTGTAGGCAGTACTGACTCCACAGGGTGGTGCAGACTCCACATGGCAGAGAATCTACAGGCAGGAATCTACAGCAGTGTTGATCACTCTGCCTTGGTTATCAGCCAGTGGATCAGCAGAGAAATTATAAAACATCTGACACAAACATAAAAGGCAAATAGTAACCCCCAAAACACTAGAATCTCACAGCACCTGACCATACTCACCCAGCACCGGGAGTGTAACCCAGCACAGCTGCAGCCACTTGTAAAGGAAGTCGCTACTTGTAGAGGAAGCTTGGAAAACCTCCCCTGCCCTAAAAGTAGACCTTAACTTTTTAAAAAAATAATAAAAATATAAAGAGAACTCTGATGATAGACAGCTTTTATGGTGAAAGAGAAGAACAGCTATCAAAGACAGATGGTTTCCTGATGAAGCCCCAAAAAGTGATATAACCTGGTCCCCATCAAAAAAGGCTCTCCTAGAACAAATTTTAAAAGATCCTAAAAGAGAGCTAGAGGAAAAATGGGGAAAGGAATGAAAACTTTGCAAGAAGATTTGGAAAAGACATGTAACATTAAAAATTAAATATAATAAAATGGAAAAAGAAAACAACTCCCAGAAAAACAGAATTTGTGAAACAGAAAAAGAAAATAACTCCTTAAAAAACAGAATTTGTGAAATGGAAAAAGAAAATAACTCCTTAAAAAACAGAACTGGTGGGGAGGAATCAAGATGACAGAGAGAACACATGCTTCTTTCTGAGCTCCCCTACTAACCTCATTACTGATTATAAAATTCAGCCTCTGAAATAATGCTCAACTAGTGGAATAATGCTCAACTAGATGGATTTACATGTGAATTCTACCAAACATTTAAAGAACAATTAACCCCAATGTTATATAAACTATTTGAAAAAATAGGGAATGAAGGACTCCAATAAAATTCCTTTTATAATATAGACATGATACTGATATCTAAACCAGATAGGATGAAAACAGAGAAAGGAAATTATAGACCAATATCCCTAATGAATATTGATGCAAAAATCTTAAATAAAATATTAGCAAAATATTACACCAAATCATCCCCAGGAAATACACCATGACCAAGTAGGAATTATACCAGGAATGCAGGGTTGATTCAATATTAGGAAAACTATTAGCATAATTGACTATATCAATAACCAAATCAACAAAAACCATATGATCATCTCAATAGATGCAGAAAAAGCATTTGATAAAATCCAACATCCATTCCTATTAAAAACACTAGAGAGTATAGGAATAAATGGACTTTTCCTTAAAATAGTCAGTAGCATCTATTTAAAACCATCAGTAAGCATCATATGTAATGGGTATAAACTGGAACCATTCTCTTTTTTTTTTTTTAATTTTATTTTATTTAATAATAACTTTGTATTGACAGAATCCATGCCAGGATAATTTTTATACAATATTATCCCTTGCAATCGCTTATGTTTCGTTTTTTCCCCTCCCTCCCTCCACCCCCCCCAAGATGGCAAGCAGTCCTATATATGTTAAATATGTTGCAGTATATCCTAGATACAATACATATTTGCAGAACCGAACAGTTCTCCCGCTGCACAGGGAGAATTAGATTCAGAAGGTAAAAATAACTCGGGAAGAAAATCAAAAATGCAAATAGTTCACATTCATTTCCCAGTATTCCTTCTTTGGGTGTAGCTGTTTCTGTCCATCATTTATCCACTGAAACTCAGTTAAGTCTCTTTGTCATAGAAATCCACTTCCATCAGAATACATCCTCATACAATATCGTTGTCGAAGTGTATAATGATCTCCTGGTTCTGCTCATCTCACTTAGCATCAGTCCATGTAGGTCTCTCCAAGCCTCTCTGTATTCATCCTGCTGGTCATTCCTTACAGAGCAATAATATTCCATAACATTCATATACCACAATTTACCCAGCCATTCTCCAATTGATGGGCATCCATTCATTTTCCAGTTTCTAGCCACTACAAACAGGGCTGCTACAAACATTTTGGCACATACAGGTCCCTTTCCCTTTTTTAGTATCTCTTTGGGGTATAAGCCCAATAGAAACACTGCTGGATCAAAGGGTATGCACAGTTTGATAACTTTTTGGACATAATTCCAGATTGCTCTCCAGAATGACTGGATTCGTTCACAACTCCACCAACAATGCATCAGTGTCCCCGTTTTCCCGCATCCCCTCCAACATTCATCATTATTTTTTCCTGTCATCTTAGCCAATCTGACAGGTGTGTAATGAACTGGAACCATTCTCAATGAGATCAGGAGTAAAACAAGGTTGCCCACTATCACCATTACTATTCAATATTGTATTAGAAATGCTAGCTTCAGCAATATGAAATGAAATAGAAATTAAAGAAATTAGAGTAGGTAATAAGGAAATCAAATTATCACTCTTTGCAGATGATATGATGGTATACTTAGAGAACCCCAAAGATTCTACTAAAAAGCTATTAGAAATAATCCCACAACTTTAGCAAAGTTGCAGGATACAAAATTAATTCACATAAATAATCAACATTTTTCTACATTATTAACAAAATCCAACAGCAAGAGATACAAAGAGAAATTCCATTTGAAATAAATGTCAATAATATAAAATATTTGGGAATCTATATGCCAAGGGAAAGTCAGGAACTATATGAGAAAATTACAAAACACTTCCCACATAAATAAAGTCAGATCTAAGCAATTGGAAAACTCTTGGATAGGTCAAGTGAATATAATAAAGATGACAATACTCCCTAAACTAATCTATTTATTTAGTGCTATACTAATCAAACTCCCAAGAAGCTATTCTACTGACCTAGAAAAAATAATAACATCTGGAAGAACAAAAGGTCAACAATTTCAAAGGAATTAATGAGGAAAAAATCAAATGAAGGTGGCCTAGCTGTACCAGATCTAAAACTATATTATAAAGCTGTGGTCATCAAAACCATTTGGTACTGGCTAAGAAATAGAGGAGATGATCAGTGGAATAGGTTAGGTTCACAGAATAAAATAGTCACAAACCTAAAGGCCCCACTTTGGGGATAAGAATTCACTATTTGACAAAAACTGCTGGGAAAACTGGAAATTTGTATGGCAGAAAGTAGGCATAGACCCACACCTAACATCATATACCAAGATAAGGTCAAAATGGGTGTATGATCTAGACATAAAGAATATTATTATAAATAAATTAGAAGAACATATGATAGGTTACTTCTCAGATTTGTGGAGGAGGAAAGAATTTGTGACCAAAGAAGAACTAGAGATCATTATTGATCACAAAATAGATAATTTTGATTATATTAAGTTAAAAAGTTTTTGTACAAACAAAGCTAATACAGACAAGATTAGAAGGGAAGCAATAAACTGGGAAAATATTTTTACATCCAAAGGATCTGATAAAGGCCTCATTTCTAAAATATATAGAGAATTGACTCAAATTTAGAATAGTTCAGGCCATTCTTCAATTGATAAATGTTCAAAGGACAATTTTCAGATGAAGAAATTGAAACTATTTGTAGCCACATGAAAAGATGCTCCAAATCATTATTGTTCAGCGAAATGCAAATTAAGACAACTCTGAGATACCACTATACACATCTATCAGATTGCCTAAGATGACAGGAAAAGATAATGATGAATTTTGGAGGGGATGTGGGAAAACTGGGACATTGATATATTGTTGGTGGAACTGTGAACAGATCCAACCATTCTTGGGAGCAATTTGGAACTATGCTCAAAAAGTTATCAAACTGTGCATACCCTTTGATCCAGCAGTGTTTCTATTGGGATTATATCCCAAAGACATCTTACAGAAGGAAAGGGACCCATCTGTGCAAAAATGTTTGTGGCAGCCCTTTTCATAGTGTCAAGGAACTGGAAACTGAGTGGATGCCCACCAGTTGGAGAATGGCTTAATAAAATATGGTATATGTATGCTATGGAATACTATTGTTCTGTAAAAAACAACCAGCAGGATGATTTCAGTGAGACTTGGGGTGGCCTATATGAACTGATGCTAAGTGAAATGAGTAGAACCAGGAGATCATTATACACGGCAACAACACAACTATACAATTATCAATTCTAATGACGTGGCTCTCTTCAACAATGAGATGATTCAAACCAGTTCCAATTGTTCAATCTACACCCAGAGAGAGAACTATGGGAACTGAGTGTGGAACACAACATAGCATTCTCACTCTCTCTGTTATTTGCTTGCATTTTGTTTTCTTTCTCAGTTTTTCTTTTCCTTCCTTTTTGATCTGATTTTTCTTGTGCAGCAAGATAACTGTATAAATATGTATACATATATTGGATTTAACATGTATTTCAACATATTTAACATGTATTAAATTACCTGTCAGCTAGGAGAGGGGGTGGGGGGAAGGAGGGGAAAATTTGGAACAAAAGGTTTGCAAGGGTAAGTGTTGGAAAAATTACCCATGCATATGTTTTTAAAATAAATAAACAGATAAATGGAATGCACTAAGAAAATAAATAAGTAAATAAAGTTATTGAGCACAAAAAAAGAAAAAAAATAGAAGTTTCAGTATATTCAAAGGCAATTACTAGATCACATTTCCACAAAGATTGTTTCTCTGGCTCATGTCTAGAGAGGCATCCTTGAAGCTAGAGTAGGGATCTAGAAGAAATAACCAATTCTCAAGCTCTTGTATAGGCAGCAAGTAGCAGATGGCTGGTGCTTAATGTTGGTAGTTATTATGGGCCAGAACTCTGAACCAAACACAAGGCTGCTTACAAGGTTCTAACTAAGTGGAACTGAGGAGACAATTGTTATCTAGTTTAGCATGGTTCAGTATGATTGATTTAATCTTATAACAAATAATGTTTTTTCTAGTTATACTCAGTGTGGAGCATATAAGCAGGGACTGAGAGCCACAGAGGACAAGCACACTAGAAGCTCTCAGAGCCAAGGAGGCAGAAATTCATTTTACCTTTAGTTAGAGCTCCTGGTGGCTGGCCTGGCCTCCTGAACTTCCCCCACTGAAACCAAGACTTGGGGGGGAAAGCCTCTAAGAAAGCTGCCCAGCCCTAGGCAAGGGGACAAGACTTTAAAGGAGATAATAAGGATTTGGACGTTAACCCCTGGCTGTTCTTATGGTGGTTACTGAACTGAAATGAAGGCTGCTCCCAGAGACCCCAAGAAAACTGAATCAGAGAACATTACAGGTAGTAGTGGGGTTTGCAGACCCTTTGTCCCCAAGTGTTACTCTCCTAAATGAGCAAGAAGATTAGGTTATAACCAGACTTGTGCTTTGGGAGGTGAGGAAAAAGGGAGAATGTGGGCAGGTGTGGTCCTTTCTGGGTTGTTGGGTTTATGGTCCACACATGTTATCCACTACTCCTTAG